>NW_006798085.1:709658-764536 GCF_000442215.2 Lipotes vexillifer
TAAGGGGAATTTGATCCCTATAGGGTATAATATGAGAACATGAGGCAGGTCTCCCCATACCGAAATATCACAAACAACCATCATGGAGCCTAAAGTTCTACCATAAGAGACTTATTCCTTTATCTTTGAAGGAATTTCAGTCTCTCAGAACCTATATCAAAATATAACTATCTTTAGGAGGGAATACTCTAAGAAGTTGTCAATTACCAAAACATTAGGAAGGGTTATGGGTATAAGTGTATAGGAATATTGAATAGGTATCTGGGGACAACAGGAGGTTAAAAGGATGCTAAGAAGCTTGGACCTACTTTATAATTTTTCCGAGAGCAGGTTTTGTGTGTAAGGATTTGTGAGCTTGTTTTGCAGTTATAAGCCTTTTAAAATAGGTGTTATCCTCCAAGGTAGAGATTAAATGCCAGAAAGAGGATCAAGTATTGATTAGAGGATGAAAGGAGAGGTGGCAAAGAATATCCCTCATACACATTCAGGAGTATGCAGTCTGATATGTTGAGGTAGATTAAATGTTTTAGAACTGGAAAGAACTATAGAGATAATCTAGCAAAACTCCCTCATTTTATATACGAGTCACCTGAAATGTACAGAGATTGGGTGTCTTGAAATGCTATTTGTTAAGTGATGGTGATGATTATGATCACTAAATATTTGGGGAGATTAAGAAATAATGTTTGAAAGTTTAGGTATAATTGCTATTTTAATTAGGTGAAATAAATTAGCCTCAGTTTTGACATTCATGATAGCACTAGTCGGATTCCATGTTAGAATCAAGTAGCCTAGAATTTTACTGTACTACAAAGCTGGGAGGTTTGGGGGTTTTTGTGAGGTTAATTTGTGCTTTTATTTGCTAGTATAACTTAACTACAGTGGCCTGCAAACTCTTTTGATCTAAAAAATACCTTTTACATCACAGTCCAACAAACACACATATATAATATGCATGCATATATAAGCGAAACAAAAGTTTTGCCAAAAATGTCTACCCTGAGTGTTAATTCTCTTTTTTTTTTTGAGACTTTTTTTTTTTAAGCAGTTTTAGGTTTACCACAAAATTGACAGGAAGGTACAGAAATTCCCCCATATACCCTGTCCCGACACATGCGTAGCCATTATCAACAGAGTCGTACCTTTTCTTTCTTGTGTGTGGTACGCGGGCCTCTCACTGCTGTGGCCTCTCCCGTTGCGGAGCACAGGCTCCGGACGTGCAGGCTCAGCGGCCATGGCATATGGGCCCAGCCGCTCCGCGGCATGTGGGATCCTCCCGGACCAGGGCACGAACCCGTGTACCCCGCATCAGCAGGCAGACTCTCAACCACTGCACCACCAGGGAAGCCCCCTTTTCTTTTTTAAACCAAGGACAAACTGCATTGACACATCATAAAACCACAGTCCCCAGTTCACCTTAGGGTTCACTTTATTGAAGTGAGTAGTGTTGCACGTTCTGTGGGTTTGGACAAAAGTATAATGACATATATCCATCATTATAATGTCATACAAAGTATTTCACTGCTCAATAAAAACTTCTGTACTCTGTGTATTCAGCTCCCCTCTACCCCCGAAACTCCTGGCAACCATTGAACTTTTTATTGTCTCCATAGTTTTGCTTTTCCAGAATGGCATATAGTTGGAATCTATTTTTTTTCTCTTGAATAAAGAGATTCAAAGTCTTTATGTCTGTAAGACCACTTATGGCCCACTCATGTGTGGACCTCACTGGCTCTAGGTGGCAAACCTCCCCACTAAATACTGTAGCTTTTCTTCCAATATTGAGACCTGTCCCACTGGTCCTACCCAGAAGCTATGTGGAGCTACAGGGGGACATGTGTTGGGTATTTGTTCATAGGAAGGCCACAAGTTTGTGCCCCTTGTCACAATGAACTCAAATTTCTGTTGGGTGTGTTGTAAATAGAGGAGCCATTTCTTCAGGCCCCCTGCTCTGAGCACACCCCCTGGGATTTTTTTCTAAAGCTGGAGGACAAGGTTTAATGATGAGGTTATGCCTAATGCCTGTCAAGATTTGACATTGTCTCTTTCAACCATGAACAATGTAGGTACTAATTTCAGCTCTGTTCTGTGCAAAGGGGAAATCTATTTGCCAGGGGGAAAATCACTTAGAAATTACAACATAAACCAAGAAGTAAATCACTAGATAGAAATACAGGGCCAAATGACAGTACTTGTCATTGGGAAAGATAGGAAAATTGTGGAGAAATGAAGCTTTTTAATCTCTAGAAAGGTGCTAAAAAAACAATAGAAAGTAATAGAAAATTAAAACCATAAATCAGTGTTATAGTCTATATCATTTTTAAGGTGAGATGTGCTTTTCCAGCTGAATTTTGTCATTCAGACAGGATTTTGCTGATTTTCATTCTGATTGTTTGTGTTCACCTGGCAGAATTCTCACTATTCACTGATGTTCTGGTTATTTCTTATCAGCTGTCCCAGTTTTGTCCTTCTGATCAAGCAATTCTGATTGCACAGAAAACATGTTTACTTGTGGCATCTGCAGTTGATCTAGAGAAAGGGAGAAAAGCTTCAACCATTTGCGAACAGGTAATGTGCAACCTTCAGGAAAAACACAAGCATTCAGTGTGCTGTTTGGTATGTTTGCTTTCCCTGATGCAATTGTTTTTGATTCTCTTTAAAGAATCCTTCCCTCCATTCTAGCAACATGTTGATTTCAGAGATTTGTAATGGCTACTTCCTTCCTAAGGAAAGGTCACATTTGGCTTGGCCTCTTCTTTTAAAATGCCCCTTGCCATGGATCATTATTTCTGAATCTGTTTTGAAATATTCTTTATCTTAATCATGTCCCTGTGATCACATATGGTCCATAGGAGTGTCTTCTCTATTTCTGTTTCCTTTCACACATCCTCTAAGGAAGCACTCATTTACTTCAACAGCTTTGATCGCCATCTGAAATTATTTAGTTGGCTTGTTTTTCGTCACTCAATTGCATTTGCTTTCTTTGGCCCACATTCTTAAATATTTTCTCATTAACTCAATTTTAACAAGAAGACAGAATTCCTACTTTTACCTGAATTCCACTCTCAGCTTAAACCTTACCCCTTTTAGGAGATACCAACATCAACATCTTGCTCTCCCATCTACCAGAGTATTCTTTGGTTTGTCTTTAGTTCTTTACCTTCCTTCTTTCAAGCTAAGAAAGTTGTCACCAAGTTGGACCACTAGCATTTTTGTATGGTTTTAAGTTCTAGGTCTCTATGCTTTTTTCTCTTCCCTAGACAAAGTAAACGTCCGAATTTCCCATACCTACCAGCTTCTTTTCTTTCCAGTTGGTATAAAATCCTTCTTGGTGCTTATTCTCTTCCTTCTGTTAATCTGTTCTTTTATATGATTCTTCACATCTGGAACAAACTCTTAGCAGATCTCTGCCAACATATTTTGTTTTCTTTCTCTTCCCTTGTTGAGTTCAACTCGAAAAACATGAGTACCAAGCACTCTGCTAGGTACTGGGGATAAAGAAGATAAAGTCGTTGTCCTGAGGAGTAAAGGGGCTTCTTTTTAGAAACTTTTCCATCATAAAAGAAGATGAAAAAAAGAATCTACGAGCCTCAGAGCAAAACCAAAACAAACATTTTGCTTCTTAACAAGTAAGGGTGTTGTCGAACTCAAGTTCGTATGCCCCACACACAGTGAGGCCAAACAAACTGAAATGTCAGAGTTTGGAGCAGAGAAAGGCTTATTGCAAGGGCCTTGCAAGGAGAACGGGTGGCTCACGCTCAAAAGACCCAAACTCCCCAATGGATTTCAGGGAAGAAGTTTTTATATGCAAAATTTGGGGGGAAGGTGATGCAGAGTGTGTAACCCTCCTCTGATTGGTTGGTGGTGAGGATGGTGTTCCAGGAATCTCAATCGCCTTCTGGTTCCAACCAGTCTGGGGTCCACATGCTTGTGCTCAGCCTAAACTTTATCATCCTCCACCTGGGTGGGGGCCTTAGTTCCTGTAGAAGAACTCAGAGATATATATCAAACTGTTTCCACATCCCCCAAGGAGGAACCAGGACCACCATCCTGCAGTATTGTTTTCTTTCTGCATTCCCTCACTCTTCTAATTAGTAACTTTGAATCTGCCCTTTGGAACTCAGGGAAGGTCTAGGAGGCTGAAAGCCTTTATTCTACAAACAAGAAATGGGCGAACGGAAAGGTTTTTATTCCCCAGGAGGGCCCCACAAGGTCGTGCTCCTTTTCAATGGTATTCTTACAATAAGGTCTTTTGCTTTACTAAGAAAACAATAACATCTTGTTTTCACATAGCAGTTTTAACTTTTTAAAAGCTTTCCCTCTTAAGTTGGTAGTCCTGAGTCTGTTAAATTTGTATCTCAGTGAATAGAGATCAAATTGATGTGAGGGAAATTTCACAAACTCTTAAGTATGATCCTTAATTATTTTGTTTGTTTCTAACACTGTTCTTTTTTTCCTGTGTTCTTTCTCTTGCACACACTTATGTTTCCTAAGAACTCTCTAACCTAGTAACCTTTCTATAATCTTCTTTGCTTTTGAAAGGATATCTGTTTAGATAATTGAAGATGTACTTCTGCCTTTCCCCATGTTAGTCTGGCCCCTATGAGTTAGACCATGGTGTTCTTTCTCTAATGAAGATTTGTTGGATTCTATTATTTACATCTGTTCCTTGTTCTCTAAATCCTCATCAACTGAAGTATTTCCAAATAAGTATATTATGAAGCAATATAGATAGACTGCATAATCCTATCAACATTGCATCTAGTCTCCTGAGTATGAGTTGGGGAAAGTGAGGGATGCTTTAAAATATATATAGTAATTGTAAGTCATCAAGGAACCACATCTTTATCCTAGAACAGGACAATTTGTTACTGAAGGGGAAGCTAGGGAAGAGATCTGATTCTGTTAACTACTTATCCTTCATTTCTACTTCTTTGATCTAAGAAAAGAACCAACAGGTTAGACAAGGTATTGTGTGATCAAAAGATTTGAAAGGTGTGCTTGGGCCAAAGATGAGTAGAGCATGGGGATGCCTGATTTAAAAGTTAGTTACAATATAGCTTTGCTAAATTGACAAGAAAAGGGTTTTCCTGCTGAGGGCAGTTTCCTACAAAGAGCTGCTTACAAAGGTAAGCCCAAAACCTAATGGAGAAAACATTAAACCCCAAGGCTTAAAAAACAATCCTCCTTGTCTTGGTGCCCCACATTTTGAACCCACTGGGGCTACAGTTGGGCCCCCAAGCCTCTAGACTCCACCTGCATGGCTCTGCCAGGTGAAGTACATGCTGCAGCTCTCACAAGTTAGGGTTCAGGCTGGAATTCCACAAGGTGGCTCTACTGGTCTGGGGTAGGAGGCTCTGTGGGGCATTGCCCTAGTGAGGGCTTTCTGCAGTGGTTCTCCCCTACAGAGGTTCTTTACCTGGGCCCTGACGGTCTCTGGGGCATCTTTTGAAATTTAGGAGAGGGCAGCAGTGCCCCCCAGCTCTTGGACTGTGAATACCGGGGAGAAAACACCAAGCTGATGCCTTCCAGAGGTTTGCAAACTATGCCTTCTGGAGGGACAACCACAGCAGCCTGTATTGCACTTGGGGTGTCTGAGGAGCATGGTGTGGGAACTTGAGGAGCACAGCCCAGGAGATGAGATGGCTCTGGGCTGCAGTGGGCCCCTCCTTTGAAATCCTTCTGCTCCGCAGGCCCTTGTACTCTGGGTCCGTGATGGGAGGGCCAGCCCCAAAGATCTCTGATCTGCTGTTGAGGTTATTCTTCCTTTGCCTTGGACAATAGGTCCTGGCTTCTGTTTAGATGGCTGACCAATCTGCCCATTGTCTTGATGAATAGCTCCTAGCTTCTGTTGAGATGGTTCATCCACAGCAATCTCTTATCAATTCAGCCACACCCTTGGTGTTCTCTCCCTTTGATGCTTTCTTATTTCTTTCAATATTAATGGGCTGAGAATTTTCCACATTTTAAAATTCTGCTTATTTTTTTTTTTTCCGGTACGCGGGCCTCTCACTGTTGTGGCCTCTTCCGTTGCGGAGCACAGGCTCCGGACACGCAGGCTCAGCAGCCGTGGTTCACAGGCCCAGTCGCTCCACGGCATGTGGGATCTTCACGGACCAGGGCACGAACCCGTGTCCCCTGCATCGGCAGGCGGACTCTCAACCACTGCGCCACCAGGGAAGCCCCTCTGCTTAATTTTCGATTCACAATTTCACCTTTAAATCATTTCTCTCTTCTCACATTTTACTATAAGCATTCAAGAGAAACCAAGCCACTCTTCAACACTTTGCTTAGAAATTTCTTCAGCCAAATATCAATTTCATCGCTCACAAGTACTAACTTCTATAAAACACTGGGAACACAAGCACAATTCAGCCAAGCTCTTTGCCACTTCATAGCAAGGATGGCCTTTCCTCCTTTCCTCTAGTTTCCAGTGTTCCTCATTTCCATCTGAGACCTCATCAGAATGACATTTACTATCCATATTTCTACCAACATTCAGTTCACAACCACTTAGATATTCTCTAAGAAGACTGAGGCTTTCTCTACAGCTCTCCTCTTCTCTTTCTTGGTCCTCAAGAGAATTTCCCTGAACAGTCCATTCATGGCAAAGTAGACTTTCTAGCATGCACCTCCAAACTCTTCCAGTCTCTGCCCATTACCCAGTTCCAAAGCTGCTTCCATACTTTTAGGTATTTGTTTCAGCAGCACCCCACCAATCAGTACCAATTTTCTGTCTCAGTCCATTCAAGCTGCTATAACAAAACACAATAGACTGGGTAGCTTATAAACAACAGAATTTATTTCTCACCGTTCTGGATGCTGAAAGTCCCAAGATCAAGGTGCCAGCATAGTTGTGTTCTCTGATGAGGTCTCTCTTCCTCCTTTATAGCTGACACCTTTTTGCTGTGTCCTCCCATGACGGAAAGCGCCAAGGATCTCTTTGGAACCTTCTTATAAAAAGCACAAATCTCAAGTATGAGGGCTGCATCCTTATGACTTTAGCATCTCTCAAAGGCCCCACCTGCTAATACCTTCACCTTCAGGGTATGATTTTAACATATGAATTTGGGGGCATACATTCAGACCATAGCATCATAGCTTAAGCAGCATTCCATAAGTATTGGTTTGTTTGTTTTTCTCTTTTCATTCATCACAAAATATTTTCTAATTTTCATTCTGATTTCTTCTTTGACCCATTCTTTATTTAGGAATCTATTGTTTAATATCCATATGTTTGTTTCCCAAGTTTATTATTATTTATTATTATCTTACTGATTTCTAATCTTGTTCCACTGTGGACAGAGTACATACTTTGTGTGACTTCAAGTTATTTTATTATTATTTTTTTTTGTGGTATGCGGGTCTCTCACTGTTGTGGCCTCTCCCATTGTGGAGCACAGGCTCCGAACGCGCAGGCTCAGTGGCCATGACTCACGGGCCTAGCCGCTCCATGGCATGTGGGATCTTCCCGGACCGGGGCACGACCCCATGTCACCTGCATCGGCAGGCGGACTCTCAACCACTGTGCCACCAGGGAAGCCCGACTTCAAGTTATTTTAAATTTATTTGAAGTCTGTGTTGTGGCCTAACAAATGGTCTGTCCTGGATAAAGTGCCGTGTGTGCTTGAGAAAGAATGTATTTTCTTCTTGGGTTGGTGAAATGGTATTTAAAAAACTATATATAGTTTTATACAGTTGTTTTTTTAAAACGAGAAGAAAGAAGAAATATATATTTATACTTTCTTTTACAGTTACGTAATTACTTTTATCAGTACACTTTGTTTTTTCCTTTGGATTCAGATTACTGTCTGGTTTCACTTGCTTTCACCCTGAAGAATCTCTCTTAGCATTTTTATAAAATGGTTCTGCTAGCAAAAAGATTCTCAGCTTTTTTAAATCTGAGAACTTATTTTGCTTTCAGCTCTGAAAGATAGTTTTGCTGGATATTAGATTCTTGGATGACTGATATTTTATTTCATTACATTGAATATGTTATCCCACTGCCTTTTTAATCAAGATTCTGCATTTACTGACATTGTCATCATACCTTCCTTCTTTAAGTGTGGTTTCCTTTAGTTGTTTGAACATATTTAGAATAGCTACTTTGAAATCTGCGTCTGCTAAATTCCAACCTTGGACCTTTCCAAAGTCAGTTCCAGTTGCCTACTTTATTCCTGTGTATTCCTGTGTATGGGTCATACTTCTTGTTTCTTTGCATATCTTATAATTTTTTGTTGAATACTGGACATTTTGCATAATATATTGGAACAGCTTTGGATACTGATTCCCCCCCATCTGGGACTTGCTGTTAATATTTGCTTGTTTATTTGTTTAGTGATTTGGCTGGGCTAGTTCAGTGCAGTCTATTTCCCACAGCTGTATAGTAGTATACAGCTTCTGATATTACTTGTCAGAGATTATAGTCTTTGCCTTTGCAGTCACCCTGACCCCTCCCCTGAAAAGGGATGAAAGAAGTTTTAGCAGGGTTATTTTTGACTATCTCTTTCTGTGATCTCCCTGTTAAGCTTCTGAACGGGCTTCTTTTATTGGTATCACACACAGATGTAAGTCTTGACTAATTACTAGGTGACTGCTGTGTGTGTGTGCGCGTGCATGCGCGTGTGCATGCGTGTGCACACACGTGCATGTGAGTGTTTGAAAATGCTTTTTGGCATAAATTGCTCCACAGTCTGATCCAATTAAAGTAAGGCCCCTTTGAAGGGATAGGGAATCTTCTTAGCTTTCTCTTCCCCTGGTTCTCTCTGTAAACTTCTAGCTGGTCTACTGTTTGGCTTGTCAATATCATTAGTTACCAACCTCCTCTTAATTGCCCACACCAAAATCTCCACTTTTTTGTTAGTGCCCTTAGACTCGAACTTCCTCAAATTCTATTTCCATAAAAGTCAGTCTCCTTAGGGTGACTACAGAGCTCACTCTTCTAATGGCCTTCCTCTCCTCCTGAGCAGAAACTCTGTACCACTGCTTTGAAACTAGAGGCAGGGACAGTGACCCATTTGTATCAGAGTGACAGTACAGCTCTGTGAGTCAGGGCTAGGCAAAAGTCATAGTCCCTAGCATTGTTGGCTTGCCTCTTCCAGCGTGGAAACTCTTATAAGCAAGCTGAGGTGAGGGCAATTGAGACCCAATTTGCAATGTCTGGTATGGGGACTAGGTAGAAAAAGAGAGCTCAAGTCTTCTCAGTTGTGCCTGTTTATAATAGAACTCATGCAATACAGATCTTGGGGAGGGGGATGAGAAGTACTGGCAGCATGCCCATTCTGGTCATCCCTAGCCTGGAAACTAAGGATAGAGTGAGCCCCATCTTCTTGGCCACACCCACCTAAAGTGCACTTACATCACACTGAGCTTGGGGGAGAGTGAGCAGATCATGGCTCAACTGCTACAGGTATTCACTGTTCTTACTGAGACTTAGTAGATTTCCTGGAATAGATGTTTCCCCATTTGCTATATGCCCTCAGGGCAATTTCCTGAGACTTTACATGATTGTGTTTTAAAATTCTCACCAGTTATGGTAGTTTTGCTGGGGAGAAGATCCATGGCTCTCCTCATACCACCATTCTGGAAGTGCTTCTCTTCTATCCTAGATTATTAAAGAAATTGATAATGTTCAAGATTTTCTGTATAATCCTCATTTTCCTGGAACATTAAGGAAAAGTAAAAAAATATAGAGAGAGGCTAATATTTATATATAAATTCCAGATACTCACTTTATACTTTCACTTTTCTATAGTTTTATTTTTAACTGTTTTTAGTGAAAATGATATTTTTATTTGCTTAAAGTTTGGTTTGGTTAAGACTAATTTTCTCATGGCTTTCTTACCAAATAGACCATGTTACTGAATCGTGCACTTGAGCAGATCCATAAATGCAGAGACATCTGGAATCTCCTGAAAGAAACAGGTACAGTGGGACTGGGAGTTTGGTAACACAGTTATAAAAGGGGTTTCAAATCTTACTAACCTAGTCTTTATCACCAGAAATTTGTCCCAATGCAATACTCGATAACCAGTCAAATGATTCTTTAAGAGCTAGCTTTTCCCCATGGTATGTCTGTATTTTGACTCTTTGGCATACTACTTAGAGTAAGAACATTTTTTACCTTGATTTTTATTGAAGTATAGTATTGAGTATAAAAATAGGACCATAATTGTTCAACATGACTTTATTGCTCTTAGGTCACTAGATTTGATGTCTAACTTAATCAAGATTTAACTTCGACTAAATGTAGGGTACAGAGTCTTCCAAACCAAAATTACAATGCCGGATACTGCTAACATTTTGTTATGAAATAATCAAAATAATAGTAAACCTTTTGAACTTACATAGTAGCTTGCTACTGTTTCCTGATTAAGGATGGTGTTACTAGATAGACTTTATTATGTCCATCTGTTTCTCTTTTAGTTAGAATTTTTTTAAAACTCAATAGATATTGAATTGAATTACATGCCTTTTAAGCTTCTATAGAGATAATCATATGGTTTTTCTCTTTTGAAGTATTAATATATTGATTTATAATAATAATATATTTCCTAAAATTGAGTCATTGTTGCATTTCTGGAATAACCCCTGTTTGGTCATGGTGTATTATTATTTTTTAAAAGGCTGATGAATTTGGCTTCCTAATATTTAGAAATTATTGGTCTGTCATTTTGTGTGTGTTCATGCATGATATCTTTGATGGATTTTGATATCAAACTATAGGAATTATAAGGAAGAACATAAACACATGAAAGTTAGTTCACCTCTCTCAATCTATGGCAGGAATTTAAAAGAATACAAATAATAAAAAGAAAGGACAGAGAATACCTAAATAACATTCTTAGTATGGAAGATTTAATAGAAATGTACTCTATAGCCTGAAAACGTACTTTATAGCCTGAGAATAGAAAACTCATTTTCGTTTCATGTGCCCTTTGAACATTTACAAAATTGATCACAAGAAAAACCTGAATAAAAAAAGGAAAAACGTGAATAAATTCTAAGACATAGAAGTAAAACAGACAACATTATCTGATCACAATGCAGTAAAACTGGAAATTAATAATGGAATCAGGAAACAAAACCCTTGACCAGTTGGACATTTTAAACAACAGTAATAATGGAAAATCCAGAAAATCATGGTAACAAGAATACCTCATAACAGAATCTGAATTACTAAAGCAGTGCTCAGCATGAAATTCATACCATCAGTGCCTTTTATTTAAAAAGTATATCAGGGGCTTCCCTCGTGGTGCAGTGGTTGGGAGTCCGCCTGCCGATGCAGGGAACACGGGTTCATGCCCCGGTCCGGGAGGATCCCACATGCCGCGGAGCGGCTGGGCCCGTGAGCCATGGCCGCTGAGCCTGCGCGTCCGGAGCCTGTGCTCCGCAACGGGAGAGGCCACAACAGTGAGACGCCATCGTACCGCAAAAAAAAAAAGAGTAAAAGTATATCAGAATGCTAGCTGTCTAATGAAAAGTCAATTTCTTCTTTCTAGGAACACAGCTAGACTCTTACCTATCTATCTATCTATATGTATATCTGTCTGTCATCTATCTATCTATGTCATTAGAGACTTGCAAACTTAAACAACAATGAAATGCCACTACACACCTGTTAGAATGGAAAAATTTAAAACACTGAAAACACCAAATGCTGCTAAGTATGTGCAGCAACAGGGATGCTCATTCATTGCTGACAGGAATGAAAAATGGTTTAGCCACGTTGAAAGACAGCTTGGCAGTTTCTTACAAAACTAAGCATTCTCTTGCTATACAATCCAGCAGCTGTGCTCCCTGGTATTTACCCAAATAAATTGAAAACTTATGTCCATGAAAAGACCTGTACATGGATGTTTATAGCACTTTATTCACAATTGCTAAAATTTGGAAGCAACCAAGATGTCCTTCAGTAGGTGAATGGATAAACTGTGGAATGTCCAAACAATGAAATATTATTCAGGATTGTGAAGAAATGAACTATTAAGCCATGAAAAGACATGAAGGAAACTTAAATGCATATTACTAAGTGAAGGAAGCCAATCTGAAAACACCACATACTATATGATTCCAACTATATGACATTCCAGAAAAGACAAAACTATGGAGACAATAAAAGGAACATTGGTTGCCAGGGGTGAGTTGTGGAAGGAGGGTTGAATAGATAGAACACAGAAAATTTTTAGGGCAGTGAAACTATTGTGTATAGTACTACAGTGGTGGATACATGTTATACATTTGACAAAATCCATAGAATGTACAACACCAAGAGTGAATCCTAATGTAACCTATGGAATTTCGGTAAAAATGATATGTCACTGTAGATTCATTGATTGTAACAAATGTACCACTATGGTACAGGATGTCAATAGTGGGCGAGGTTGTATACAGTGGGGGATAGGGTATATATGGGAGCACTCAGTATGTTCCACTCAATTTTGCTGTGAACCTAAAACTGCTTTAAAGAATGGATATCATTGGTGCTCCTTCCTGCACCAGGATACAAGCGTGCCCCTGTGCCGATGCTCTTCCACCTGGCACCTGGAAATGAAACGCATGTGGATCAAACCTAAATTGCACTGCAGCCAACCCACAGACCAACCTGGGAGAAATTAATCTTTGCTGTTGGGTGACTTACAAGGTGATAAAGAACTTCAAGCTGCAAAAGCCGTGTGGAGGACAGGCTCTTGGTGCTCCAGCCAGGTGTCAGGGCTGTGACACTGAGGTGTGAGAGCCAAGTTCAGTACACTGTTCCACAAGAGACCTCCCAGCTCCACATAACATCAAACGGTGAAAATCTCCCAGAGATCTCCATCTCAGCACCAAGACCCAGCTCCACTCAATGACCAGCAAGCTACAGTGCTGGACACCCTATGCCAAACAACTACCAAGACAGGAACACAACCCCATCCATTAGCAGAGCGGCTGCCTAAAACCATAGTAAGGCCACAGACACCCCAAAACACACCACCAGACGTGGACTTGCCCACCAGAAAGACAAGATCCAGCGTCATCCACCAGAACACAGGCACTAGTCCCCTCCACCAGGAAGCCTACACAACCCACTGAACCAACCTTAGCCACTGCCTACAGACACCAAAAACAACAGGAATTATGAACCTGCAGGCTGCAAGAAGGAGACCCCAAACACAGTAAGTTAAGCAAAATGAGAAGACACAGAAACACACAACAGATGAAGGAGCAAGGCAAAAACCCACCACACCTAATAAATGAAGACGAAATAGGCAGCCTACCTGAAAAAGAATTCAGAATAATGCTAGTAAAGATCCAAAATCTTGGAAATAGAATGGAGAAAATACAAGAAACATTTAAGAAGGACCTAGAAAAACTAAAGAGCAAACAAACAGTGATGAACAACACAATAAAAGAAATTTTAAATTCTCTAGAAGGGATCAATAGCAGAATAACTGGGGCAGGAGAACGGATAAGTGACCTGGAAGATAAAACAGTGGAAAAAACTACTGCAGAGCAGAATAAAGAAAAAGAGAATGAAAAGAACTGAGGACAGTCTCAGAGACCTCTGGGACAACATTAAACGCACCAACATTAGAATGATAGGGGTCCCAGAAGAAGAAGAAGAAAAGAAAGGGAGTGAGAAAATATTTGAAGAGATTATAGTTGAAAACTTCCCTAATATGGGAAAGGAAATAGTTAATCAAGTCCAGAAAGCACAGACAGTCCCATACAGGATAAATCCAAGGAGAAACACGCCAAGACACATATTAATCAAACTATCAAAAATTAAATACAAAGAACAAATATTAAAAGCAGCAAGGGAAAAACAACACATAATACATAAGGGAACCCCCATAAGGTTAACAGCTGATCTTTCAGCAGAAACTCTGCAAGCCAGAAGGGAGTGGCAGGACATATTTAAAGTGATGAAGGAGAAAAACCTGCAGCCAAGATTACTCTACCCAGCAAGGATCTCATTCAGCTTTGATGGAGAAATTAGGAACTTTACAGACAAGCAAAAGCTAAGAGAATTCAGCACCACCAAACCAGCTTTAAAACAAATGCTAAAGGAACTTCTCTAGGCGGGAAACACAAAAGAAGGAAAAGACCTACAATAACAAACACAAACAACTAAGAAGATGGTAATAGGAACATACATATCGATAATTACCTTACATGTAAATGGATTAAAAGCTCCAACCAAAAGACATAGACTGTCTGAATGGATGGAAAAACAAGACCCGTATACGTGCTGTCTACAAGAGACCCACTTCAGACCTAGGGATGCATACAGACTGAAAGTAAGGGAACGGAAAAAGATATTCCATACAAAAGGAAATCAAAATAATACTGGAGTAGCTATTCTCATATCAGATGAAATAGACTTTAAAACAAAGACTATTACAAGAGACAAAGAAGGACACTACATAATGATCAAGTGATCAATTTAAGAAGAAGATATAACAATTGTAAATATTTATGAACCCCAAATAGGAGCACCTCAATACGTAAGGCAAACACTAACAGCTGTAAAAGGGGAAATTGACAGTAACACCATCACAGTAGGGGACTTTAACACCCCACTTTCACCAATGGACAGATCATCCAAAATGAAAATAAGGAAACACAAGCTTTAAATGATACATTAAACAAAATGGACTTAATTGATATTTATAGGACATTCCATCCAAAAACAACAGAATACACATTCTTCTCAAGTGCTCATGGAACATTCTCCAGGATAGATCATATCTTGGGTCACAAATGAAGCCTTGGTAAATTGAAGAAAATTGAAATTGTATCAAGTATCTTTTCTGACCACAACACTATGAGACTAGATATCAATTATAGGAAAAAATCTGTAAGAAATACAAACACATGGAGGCTAAACAATACACTACTTAATAATGAACAGATCACTGAAGAAATCAAAGAGGAAATCAAAAAATACCTAGAAACAAATGACAATGAAAACATGATGACCCAAAACCTATGGGATGCAGCAAAAGCAGTTCTAAGAGGGAAGTTTATAGTAATACAATCCTCAAGAAACAAGAAACATCTCAAATAAACAACCAAACCTTACACCTAAAGCAATTACAGAAAGAAGAACAAAAAACCCCAGAGTTAGCAGAAGGAAATAAATCATAAAGATCAGATCAGAAATAAATGGAAAAGAAATGAAGGAAATGATAGCAAAGATCAATAAAACTAAAAGCTGGTTCTTTGAGAAGATAAACAATATTGATAAACCATTAGCCAGACTTATCAAGAAAAAAAGGGAGAAGACTCAAATCAATAGAATTAGAAATGAAAAAGGAAAAGTAACAACTGACACTGCAGAAATACAAAAGATCATGAGAGATTACTACAAGCAACTCTATGCCAATAAAATGGACAGCCTGGAAGAAATGGACAAATTCTTAGAAATGCACAACCTTCTGTGACTGAACCAGGAAGAAATAGAAAATATGAACAGACCAATCACAAGCACTGAAATTGAAACTGTGATTCAAAATCTTCCAACAGGGGGCTTCCCTGGTGGTGCAGTGGTTGAGAATCTGCCTGCCAATGCAGGGGACATGGGTTTGAGCCCTGGTCTGGGAAGATACCACATGCCACGGAGCAACTGGCCTGGTGAGTGAGGCACAACTACTGAGCCTATGTGTCTGGAGCCTGTGCTCCACAACAAGAGATGCCGCGATAGTGAGAGGCCCATCACCTCGATGTAGAGTGGCCCCCGCTAGCCGCAACGAGAGAAAGCCCTTGCACAGAAACGAAGTCCCAACACAGCCAAAAATAAATAATTAATTTTAAAAAATCTTCCAACAAACAAAAGCCCAGGACCAGATGGCTTCACAGGCGAATTCTGTCAAACATTTAGAGAAGAGCTAGCACCTATCCTTCTCAAACTCTTCCAAAATATAGCAGAGGGAGGAACACTCCCAAACTCCTTCTGTGAGGCCACCATCAGTCAGATACCAAAACCAGACAAAGATGTCACAAAGAAAGAAAACTACAGGCCAATATCACTGATGAACATAGATTAAAAAATCCTCAGCAAAATACTGCAAACACAATCCAACAACACATTAAAAGGATCATACACTATGATCAAGTGGGGTTTATCCCAGGAATGCAAGGCTTCTTCAGTATATGCAAATCAATTAACGTGATATACCATATTAACAAATTGAAGGAGAAAAACCATATGACCATCTAAATAGATGTAGAGAAAGCTTTTGACAAAATTCAACACCTATTTATGATAAAACCCCTCCAGAATATAGGCATAGAGGGAACTTTCTTCAACATAATAAAGGCCATATATGACAAACCCACAGCCAACATCATCCTAAATGGTGAAAAACTGAAACCATTTCCACTAAGATCAGGAACAAGACAAGGTTGCCCACTCTCACCACTGTTATTCAACATAGTTTTGGAAGTTTTAGCCACAGCAATCAGAGAAGAAAAAGAAAGAAAAGGAGTCCAAGTCGGAAAAGAAAAAGTAAAGCTGTCACTGTTTGTAGATGACATGATACTACACATAGAGAATCCTAAAGATGCTACCAGAAAACTATTAGAGCTAATCAATGAATTTGGTAAAGTAGCAGGATACAAAATTAATGCACAGAAATCTCTGGCATTCCTATACAGTGAAGATGAAAAATCTGAAAGTGAAATTAAGAAAACAGTCCCATTTACCATTGCAACAAAAAGAATAAAATACCTAGGTATAAATCGATCTAAGGAGGCAAAAGATCTGTATGCAGAAAGTTACGATGCTGATGAAAGAAATTAAAAATGATACAAATAGATGGAGAGATATACCATGTTCTTGGGTAGGAAGAATCAACACTGTGAAAATGACTCTGCTACCCAAAGCAATCTACAGATTCAATGCAATCCCTATCAAACTACCACTGGCATTTTTCACAGAAGTAGAAAAAAAAATTTCACAATTTGTATGGAAACACAAAAGACCCCGAATAGCCAAAGCAATCATGAGAATGAAAAACGGACCTGGAATAATCAGGGTCCCTGACTTCCGACTATACTACAAAGATACAGGTAATCAAGACAGTATGGTACTGGCACAAAAACAGAAATATAGATCAATGGAACAAGATAGAAAGCCCAGAGATATAGCCACGCACATATGGTCACCTTATCTTTAATAAAGGAGGCAAGAATATACAGTGGAGAAAAGACAGCCTCTACAATTAGTGATGCTGGAAAAACAGGACAGCGAGATGTAAAAGTATGAAATTCGAGCACTCCCTAACACTAAACACAAAAACAAACTCAAAATGGATTAAACACCTAAATGTAAGGCCAGACACTATCAAACTCTTAGAGGAAAACATAGGCAGAACACTCTATGACATTATAACAGCAAGATCCTTCTTGACCCACCTGCTAGAGAAATGGAAATAAAACCAAAAAAAAAACCAAATGGGAACTTTTTGAAACTGCAAATCTTTTGCACAGCAAAGGAAACCATAAGAAGAAAAGACAACCCTCAGAATGGGACAAAATATTTGCAAATGAAGCAACTGACAAAGGATTAATCTCAAAAATTTACAAGCAGCTGAGCTGCAGCTCAATATTTAAAAGAAAAACCCAATCCAAAACTGGGCAGAAGACCTAAATAGACATTTCTCCAAAGAAGAAATACAGATTGCCAACAGACACATGAAAGAATGCTCAACATCATTAATCATTAGAGAAATGCAAATCAAAACTACAATGAGATATCATGTCACACTGGTCAGAATGGCCATCATCAAAAGTCTAAAAACATTAAATGCTGGAGAGGGTGTGGAGCAAAGGGAACCCTCTTGCACTGTTTGTGGGAATGTAAATTGATACAGCCACTATGGAGAACAGTATGGACATTCATTAAAAACTGCAAATAGAACTACCATACGACCCAGCAATTCCACTACTGGGCATATACCCTGAGAAAACCATAATTCAAAAAGAATCATGTACCAAAATGTTCATTGCAGCCCTGTTTACAGTAGCCAGGACATGGAAGCAGCCTAATTGTCCTTCGACAGATGAATTGATAAATGAGATGTGTCACATATATACAATGGAATATTACTCAGCCAGAAAAAGGGATGAAACTGAGTTATTTGTAGTGAGGTGGATGGCACCTAGAGACTGTCATACATAGTGAAGTAAGTCAGAAGGAGAAAAACAAGTACCGTATACTAACACATATATATGGAATCTAAAAAAAAATCATGAAGAACCTAGGGGCGAGATGGGAATAAAGATGCAGACCTACTAGAGAATGGACTTGAGGATACGGGGAGGGGGAAGGGTAAGCTGGGATAAATTGAGAGAGTGGCATGGACATATATACACTGCCAAACGTAAAATCGATAGCTAGTGGGAATCAGCCATATAGCACAGGGAGATCAGCTCAGTGGTTTGTGACCACCTTGAGGGGTGGGTTAGGGAGGGTACGTGGGAGGGAGATGCAAGAGGGAAGAGGTATGGGGGCATATGTAAATGTATAACTGATTCACTTTGTTATAATGCAGAAACTAACACACCACTGTAAAGCAATTATACTCCAATAAAGATGTTAAACAAAAAAACCCAGAATGGCTATCATCAAAAAGGCAAGGGAGTGGGCTTCCCTGGTGGTGTAGTGATTGAGAATCCACCTGCCAACGCAGGGGACACGGGTTTTAGCTCTGTTCCGGAAAGATCCTACATGCCGCAGAGCTACTAAGCCCGCAAGCCACAACTGCTGAAGCCCGCATGCCTAGTGCCTGTCTTCTGCAACAGGAGAAGCCACCACAATGAGAAGACCGTGCACCGCAGCAAAGAGTAGCCCCCGCTCTCCGCAAGTAGAGAAAAGCCCACATGCAGCAACGACGACCCAGTGCAGCCAAAAATAAATTATTTTTTTTTTTAATTTAAAAAGGCAAGGCAGGATGTGGAGAAAAGGGAATCCTTGTGCACTGTTGATGGGACTGTAAATTCTTACAGCTACTATGGAAAACAATGTGGAGGTTCCTCAAAAAATTAAAAATAGAACCACCATATGATCCAGAAATCCCACTACTGAGTATATATCCGAAGGAAATGAAATCACTATTGCAAAGAGATATCTGCAGCACCATGTTCACTGCAGCATTATCACAGTAGCCAAGACATGGAAATAGTCTAAGTATCCATTGAAGGATGAATGGATAAAGAAAATGTGACATACGTACACATATATATGTATGTCTGTATGTACCATTAGGTACAGCTCCAAGGCTGATGGGTTGTAAATGTTATTAAAAACGGATTTTATTTTAGTGTAAAAAAATAAAGTAAATCTATTAATTAAAAAATAAACAAATGTGGTAGCAGAAAAGACTATAATAGGAAATTTCTGAGTGTTGGCGATTCTTATTCAGTTTTTCTGGAATATAGTAATGCTTTTTCAATTTGTAAATTCAAGTGTTCCTCTTTGTCTAGAAATTTTTCTAGAACAATTTTTAAACATTTGGTTTTATTTTTTTCAATTTTCTTCTTTAGGAACTCTAGGTATGTTTTGGATCTCCTTTGCTTGTTTCCAAATCTACCATCTTCTCTCTTTTTAGAGTTTTAATTTCCGTTCTCATTTTTTGAACACGTTAAAGATTTAACTCGTTAAATAATAAAGGAACCAGTAAGATGTTACAGCTGTTTCAAAAGATGAGTAAAACACACACACACACAGGCAATTAGGAGATGGATTTACAAGTATATTCAAAACTGAATTGCCCATAGGTGTGTGTGAATGTGCATGGGTATGTTATCGTTTGCTAGGATACAAAGGCCAAGAAACTCTCTCCACCAGATTTACCTGTAGTACTTATAAATTTGAGGAAAATCATCTTTTTTCAAGGTCCTTCAAATTTACTAAGGTTCCTGGCCTTATGGGAAGTGAACTTTTTATCACATTTAGACTGGGAACCCTCCCTATAAGTCAGGTACCAGGACAGTTCCCTGAGAGGACTTTGTAGGCATTTACTCCATACACCTGAGGTAAGATCAGCCTTATTCCTTAAAAGTAACTTATCATAACTTATTAAGTGGCTGTCATTCTTAAATATGAATAGTTCATTCAAGGCCTTTGTTGCACAATGAGTCCATATATATCCTGGTTGCACAATGAGTCCATTTATATCCTGGTTTAAAAAGTGGAAGATTTTTATAGAACCAACGCAAATAACTATATTGCCATGAACAATAGGGAGACTTAGGAACAGTTTCTCAATTCATAAGGGAGGGGTAGGATGGGAAGGAGATAAGTGAGAATCAAATCATTTTAAAATATTTTAATTTAGTGTGCAGAAGCAGCATCTACTAAATTTTTTTTTAACATCTGTATTGGGGTATAATTGCTTTACAATGGTGTGTTAGTTTCTGCTTTATAACAAAGTGAATCAGTTTTACATATGTACCCATATCTCTTCCCTGTTGCGTCTCCCTCCCTCCCACCCTCCCTATCCCACCCCTCCAGGCGGTCACAAAGCACCGAGCTGATATCGCTGTGCTACGTGGCTGCTTCCCACTAGCTATCTACCTTACCTTTGGTAGTGTATATATGTCCATGCCTCTCTCTCGCTTTCTCACAGCTCACCCTTCCCCCCCCCGCCCATATCCTCAAGTCCGTTCTCCATCAGGTCTGTGTCTTTATTCCTGTCTTACCACTAGGTTCTTCATGACATTTTTTTCCTTAAATTTCATATATATGTGTTAGTATACGGTATTTGTCTTTCTCTTTCTGACTTACTTCACTCTGTATGACAGACTCTAGGTCTATCCACCTCATTACAAACAGCTCAATTTCGTTTCTTTTTGGGGCTGAGTAATATTCCATTGTATATATGTGCCACATCTTCTTTATCCATTCATCTGTTGATGGACACTTAGGGTGCTTCCATGTCCTGGCTATTGTAAATAGAGCTGCAGTGAACATTTTGGTACATGACTCTTTTTGAATTACGGTTTTCTCAGGGTATATGCACAGTAGTGGGATTGCTGTGTCATATGGTAGTCTATTTTTAGTTTTTTAAGGAACTTCCATACTGTTCTCCATAGTGGCTGTATCAATTTACATTCCCACCAACAGTTCAAGAGGGTTCCCTTTTCTCCACACCCTCTCCAGCATTTATTGTTTGTAGATTTTTTGATGATGGCCATTCTGACCAGTGTGACATGATATCTCATTGTAGTTTTGATTTGCATTTCTCTAATGATTAGTGATGTTGAGCATTCTTTCATGTGTCTGTTGGCAATCTGTATATCTTCTTTGGAGAAATGTCTAGGTCTTCTGCCCATTTTTGGGTTGGGTTGTTTGGTTTTTTTGATACTGAGCTGCATGAGCTGCTTGTAAATTTTGGAGATTAATCCCTTGTCCGTTGTTTCGTTTGCAAATATGTTCTCCCATTCTGAGGGTTGTCTTTTCGTGTTGTTTATGGTTTCCTTTACTGTGCAAAAGCTTTGAAGTTTCATTAGGTCCCATTTGTTTATTTTCGTTTTATTTCCATTTCTCTAGGAGGTGGGTCAAAAAGGATCTTGCTGTGATTTATGTCATAGAGTGTTCTGCCTATGTTTTCCTCTAAGAGTTTGATAGTTTCTGGCTTTACATTTAGGTCTTTAGTCCATTTTGAGCTTATTTTTTTGTATGGTGTTAGGGAGTGATCTAATCTCATACATTTACATGTACCTGTCCAGTTTCCCCAGCACCACTTATTGAAGAGGCTGTCCTTTCTCCACTGTACATTCCTGCCTCCTTTATCAAAGATAAGGTGACCATATGTGCATGGGTTTATCTCTGGGCTTTCTATCCTGTTCCATTGATCTATATTTCTGTTTTTGTGCCAGTACCATACTGTCTTGGTTACTGTAGCTTTGTAGTATAGTCTGAAGTCAGGGAGCCTGATTCCTCCAGCTCTGTTTTTCGTTCTCAAGATTGCTTTGGCTATTCGGGGTCTTTTGTGTTTCCATACAAATTGTGAGATTTTTTGTTCTGGTTCTGTGAAAAATGCCAGTGGTAGTTTGATAGGGATTGCATGGAATTTGTAGATTGCTTTGGGTAGTAGAGTCATTTTCACAATGTTGATTCTTCCAATCCAAAACACAGTATATCTCTCCATTTATTTGTATCATCTTTAATTTCTTTCATCAGTGTCTTATAATTTTCTGCATACAGGTCTTTTGTCTCCTTAGGTAGGTAGGTTTATTCCTAGGCCTTTTATTCTCTTCGTTGCAATGGGAAATGGGAGAGTTTTCTTAATTTCACTTTCAGATTTTTCATCATTAGTGTATAGGAATGCAAGAGATTTCTCTGCATTACCTTTGTACACTGCTACTTTACCAGATTCATTGATTAGTTCTAGTCTAGTCTTCTGGTAGCATCTTTAGGATTCTCTGTGTATGTCATCTACATCTACAAACAGTTTTCATCTACAAACAATGACAGCTTTATTTCTTCTTTTCCCATTTGGATTCCTTTTATTTCTTTTTCTTCTCTGATTGCTGTGGATAAAACTTCCAAAACTATGTTGAATAATAGTGGTGAGAGTGGGCAACCTTGTCTTGTTCGTGATCTTAGTGGAAATGGTTTCAGTTTTTCACCATTGAGGACGATGTTGGCTGTGCGTTTGTCATATATGGCCTTTACTATGTTGAGGAAAGTTCCCTCTATGCCTACTTTCTGGGGGGTTTTTATCATAAACAGGTGTTGAATTTTGTCAGAAGCTTTCTCTGCATCTATTGAGAAGATCATATGGTTTTTGTCCTTCAGTTTGTTAATATGGTGTATCACACTGATTGATTTGCGTGTGTTGAAGAATTCCTGCATTCCTGGTATGATCACCACTTGATCATGGTGTATGATCCTTTTAATGTGCTGGCTGTTGGATTCTGTTTGCTAGTATTTTGTTGTGGGTTTTTGCATCTGTGTTTATCAGTAATATTGGCCTGTAGTTTTCTTTCTTTGTGACATCTTTGGTTTTGGTATCAGGGTGATGGTGGCCTCGTAGAATGAGTTTGGGAGTGTTCCTACCTCTGCTATATTTTGGAAGAGTTTGAGAAGGATGGAGGTTTGCTCTTCTCTAAATGTTTGATACAATTCACCTGTGAAGCCATCTGGTCCTGGGCTTTTGTTTGTTGGAAGATTTTTAATCACTGTTTCAGTTTCAGTGCTTGTGATTGGTCTGTTCATATTTTCTGTTTCTTCCTGGTTCAGTCTCAGAAGGTTGTGCATTTCTAAGAATTTGTCCATTTCTTCCATGTTGTCCATTTTACTGGCATATAGTTGCTTGTAGTAATCTCTCATGACCCTTTGTATTTCTGCAGTGTCATTTGCTGCTTCTCCTTTTTCATTTCAAATTCTGTTGATTTCAGTCTTCTCCCTTTTTTTCTTGATGAGTCTGGCTAATGGTTTATCAATTTTGTTTATCATGTCAAAGAGCCACCTTTTAGTTTTATTGATCTTTGCTATTGTTTCCTTCATTTCTTTTTCATTTTTTTCTGATCTCATCTTTATGATTTATTTTGTTCTGCTAACTTTGGGGATTTTTGTTCTTCTTTCTCTAACTGCTTTAGGTGTAAGGTTAGGTTGTTTGTTTCAGATATTTCTTGTTTCTTAAGGTAGGATTGTATTGCTATAAACATCCCTCTTAGAACTGCTTTTGCTGCATCCCATAGGTTTTGGGTTGTCCTGTTTTCATTGTCATTTGTTTCTAGGTATTTCGTGATTTCCTCTTTGATTTCTTCAGTGATCTCTTGGTTATTAAGTAGTGTATTGTTTAGCCTCCATGTGTTTGTATTTTTTACAGATTTTTTCCTGTAATTGATATCTAGTCTCATCGTGTTGTGGTTGGAGAAGATACTTGATACAATTTCAATTTTCTTAAATTTACCAACGGTTGATTTGTGAGCCAAGATATGATCTATCTTGGAGAATGTTCCGTGAGCACTTGAGAAGAATGTGTATTCTGTTGTTTTTGGATGGAATGTCCTATAAATATCCATTAAGTCCATCTTGTTTAATGTATCATTTAAAGCTTGTGTTTCCTTATTTCTTTTCATTTTGGATGATCTGTCCATTGGTGAAAGTGGGGTGTTAAAGTCCCCTACTATGATTTTGTTACTGTCGATTTGTGCTTCTATGGCTGTTAGTATTTGCCTTATGTATTGAGGTGCTCCTCTGTTGGGTACATAAATATTTATAATTGTTATATCTTCTTCTTGGATTGATTCCTTGATCATTATGTAGTGTCCTTCTTTGTCTCTTGTAATAATCTTTCTTTTAAAGTCTATTTTGTCTGATATGAGAATTGCTACTCCAGCTTTCTTTTGATTTCCATTGGCAGGGAATATCTTTTTCCATCCCCTCGCTTTCTGTCTGTATGTGTCCCTAGGTCTGAAGTGGGTCTCTCGTAGACAGCATATATACAGGTCTTGTTTTTGTATCCATTCAGCCAGTCTGTGTCTTTTCGTCGGAGCATTTAATCCATTTACATTCAGGGTAATTATTGATATGTATGTTCCTATTAACATTTTCTTAATTGTTTTGGGTTTGTTATTGTAGGTCTTTTCCTTCTCTTGTGTTTCCTGCCTAGAGAAATTCCTTTAGCATTTGTTGTAAAGCTGGTTTGGTGGTGCTGAATTCTCTTAGCTTTTGCTTGTCTGTAAAGGTTCTAATTTCTCTGTCAAACCTGAATGAGATCCTTGCTGGGTAGAGTAATCTTGGTTATAGGTTTTTGCCCTTCATCACTTTAAATATATCCTGCCACTCCCATCTGTCTTGCAGAGTTTCTGCTGAAAGATCAGCTGTTAACCTTATGGGGATTCCCTTATGTGTTATGTGTTGTTTTCCCCTTGCTGCTTTTAATATTTGTTCTTTGTATGGGACTCTCTGTGCTTCCTGGACTTGATTAACTATTTCCTTTCCCATATTAGGGAAGTTTTCAACTATAATCTCTTCAAATATTTTCTCAGTCTCTTTCTTTTTCTCTTCTTCTGGGACCCCTGTAATTTGAATGTTGGTGCATTTAATGTTGTCCCAGAGGTCTCTGAGACTGTCCTCAATTCTTTTAATTCTTTTTTCTTAATTCTGCTCTGCAGTAGTTTTTTCCACTATTTTATCTTCCAGGTGAGTTATCCGTTCTTTTGCTTCAGTTATTCTGCTATTGATCCCTTCTAGAGCAGTTTTAGTTTCATTTATTGTTTTGTTCGTCACTGTTTGTTTGTTCTTTAGTTCTTTTCAGTCTTTGTTAAAGGTTCCTTGTATTTTCTCCATTGTATTCCCATGATTTTGGATCATCTTTACTATCATTATTCTGAATTCTTTTTCAGTTAGACTCCTATTTCCTCTTCTTTTTTCAGGTCTGGTGAGTTTTTGCATTGCTCCTTCATCTGCTGTGTGGTTCTGTGTCTTCTCATTTTGCTTAACTTACATTGATTGGGGTCTCCTTTTCACAGGCTACAGGTTCATAGTTCCTGTTGTTTTTGGTGTCTGTCCCCAGTGTCTAAGGTTGGTTCAGTGGGTTGTGTAGGCTTCCTGGTGGAGGGGACTAGTGCCTGTGTTCTGGTGGATGACACTGGATCTTGTCTTTCTGATGGGCAGGTCCATGTCTGGTGGTGTGTTTTGGGGTGTCTGTGGCCTTATTATGGTTTTAGGCAGCCTCTCTGCTAATGGACGGGTTTGTGTTCCTGTCTTGGTAGTTGTTTGGCATAGGGTGTCCAGCACTGTAGCTTGCTGGTCGTTGAGTGGAGCTGGGTCTTGGCGCTGAGATGGAGATCTCTGGGAGATTTTTGCCGTTTGATGTTACATGGAGCTGGGAGGTCTTTTGTGGAGCAGTGTACTGAACTTGGCTTTCCCACCTCAGAGGCACAGCCCTGATGCCTGGCTGGAGTACCAAGAGCCTGTCATCCACACAGCTCAGAATAAAAGGGAGAAAAAAGGGGAAGAAAGAAAGCAGAAGATAAAATTTAAAAAGGAAAATAAAATAAAGTTATAAAAATAAAGAATAATTATTAAAACAATTATTTTAAAAAATTAATAAAAATTTTTTTAACGAAAGAAAGAAGAGAGCAACCAAACCAAGAAACAAATCCACCAATGATAACAGTGCTAAAAACTATAATAAAGGGGCTTCCCTGGTGGCGAAGTGGTTGAGAGTTCTCCTGCCGATGCAGGGGACACGGGTTCGTGCCCCGGTCCAGGAAGATCCCACATGCCGTGGAGCGGCTAGGCCCGTGAGCCATGGCTGCTGAGCCAGTGCGTCCGGAGCTTGTGCTCCATAATGGGAGAGGCCACAAAAGTGAGAGGCCTGCGTACCGCAAAAATATAATAATAATAACATAAAAAAATTTAAAAACCTATAATAAAAATAAAATACAGAGAGAACCCTAGAACTGATGGTAAAAGCAAAGCTGTACTGACAAAAACACACACAGAAGCATACACATACGCACTCACAAAAAGAGAAAAAGGGAATAATATATGTATATCATTGCTCCCAAAGTCCACCTCCTCAATTTGGGATGATTCATTGTCTATTCAGGTATTCCACAGATGCATGGTACATCAAGTTGATTGTGGAGATTTAATCCGCTGCTCCTGCGGCTGCTGGGAGAAATTTCCCTTTGTCTCTTTGTTCACACAACTCCTGGGGTTCATCTTTGGACTCGGACTCACCTCTTCGTGTAGCCCTCCTGAGGGCGTCTGTTTTTTTTCAGACAGGACAGGGTTAAAGCAGCAGCTTATTCTGGGGCTCTGGCTCACTCAGGTTTCGGGGAGGGAGGGGTTCGGAGTTCGGGGCAAGCCTGCGGCGGCAGAGGCCTGTATGACGTTGAACCAGCCTGAGGCACCATGTGTTCTCCTAGGCACTTTGTCCCTGGATCACGGGACCCTGGCAGTGGCGGGCTCCACAGGCTCCTGGGAGGGGAGTTGTAGATAGTGCCCTGTGCTTGCACACAGGCTTCTTGGTGGCGGCAGCATCAGCCTCAGCGTCTCATGCCCGTATCTGGGGTCCGCACTGGTAGCCGCGGCTCGCCCCCGTCTCTGGAGCTCCTTTAAGCGGCACTCTTAATCCCCTCTCCTTGCGCACCAGGAAACAAAGACGCAAGAAAAAGTCTCTTGCCTCTACGGCAGCTCCAGACATTTTCCCGGACTCCCTCCCGGCTAGCCATGGTGCACTAGACCCCTTCAGGCTGTGTTCCCGCAGCCAACCGCAGTCCTCTCCCTGGGATCTGACCAAAGCCGGAGCCTCAGCTCCCAGCCCCCACCAGTCCTGGCGGGTGAGCAGGCAAGCCTCTCGGGCTGGTGAGTGCTGGTCGGCACTGATCCTCCGTGCGGGAATCCCTCCACTTTGCCCTCCACACCCCTGTTGCTGTGCTCTCTTCTGTGCCTCCAAAGTTCGCCCCCCCAACCCTGTCCACTTCCGTCTCTACCCGAAAAGGGGCTTCCTAGTGTGTGGAACCTTTTCCTCCATCACAGCTCCCTCCTACTGGTGCAGGTCCCATCCGTATCCTTTTGTCTCTGTTTTTTCTCTTTTGTTTTGCCCTACCCAATTACGTGGGGAGTTTCTTGCCTTTTGTAGGTCTGAGGTCTTCTGCCAGCGTTCAGTAGGTGTTCTGTAGGAGTTATTCCACATGTAGATGTATTTCTGATGTATTTGTGGGGAGTAAGGTGATCTCCACATCTTACTCTTCCACCATCTTTAAGCTCCCCTCTCCGTGACTCTGTTTAATTGTTTGAGGACCTGCCAGACCATTTTCCAAAGTGGCTGCACCATTTTATATTGTCACCAGTAGTGTATAAGGCTTCTGATTCCTCCACCAGCTTGCCAACACTTGTATTATCTGACTTTTTGATTCTAGCCGTCCTTCTGAGTGTAGAGTGATATCCCATTGTGGTTTTGATTTCCTGATGACTGATTTTCTTTTTTAAAATTAATTAATTTATTATTTATTTTTGGCCGTGTTGGGTCTTTGTTGCTGCACGTGGGCTTTCTGTACTTGTGGCACACAAGGGCTACTGTTCATTGCGGTGTGCGGGCTTCTCATTGTGGTGGCTTCTCTTGTTGCAGACAACCCACTGAACGGGTTCTAGACACTTGGGCTTCAGTAGTTGTGGCACGTGGGCTCAGTAGTTGTGGCTCGGGAGCTCTAGAGCACAGGCTCAGTAGTTGCGGCGCACAGGCTGAGTTGCTCTGTGGCATGTGGGATCTTCCCGGAGCAGGGCTCGAACCCCTGTTCCCTGCATTGGCAGGTGCATTCTTAACCACTGCACCAGCAGGGAAGTCCCAAAGACTGATTTTCTTGACAACTAATGGTATTGAGCATTTTTTCATAATGCCTGTTGGCGATTTGTATGTATTTTTTGGAGGAATGTCTGTTTAGATCGTTTGCCCAATTTTTAATTGTTTTTTAAATTATTAAGTCATAAGAGTCCTTTATATATTCTAGATGCAGGTCTGTGATCAGATATATGACTTGCAAATATTTTCTCCCATTCTGTGGGGTTTTTCCTTTTCTCAGTAGTATCCTTTGAAGAACTTTTTTTTTTTAACTTTTATGAGGTACAATTTATCTATTTTTCTTTTTTTGTTCCTGCTTCTGGTATCATATCTAATAACTGCCAACCCAAAGTCATAAAGGTTTACTCCTATGTTTTCTTCTAAAGAGTTTTATAGTTTTAGTTCTTACGTGTAGGTCTTTGGTCCATTTTGAGTTAACTTTTGTATGTGGTATGAAGTATGGTCCAGTTTCATTATTTTCCATGTTGCTATACAGATCCATTTTTTTTGGAAAAGCTATTCTTGGGAATTCCATGGTGGTCCATTGGTTGGAACTCTGTGCTTTCACTTCTGAGGTTGCGGGTTTAATCCCTGGTCAGGGAACTAAGATCCCAAAAGCCATGTGGCACAGCCAAAAAGAAAAGAAAATAAGTTATTCTTTCCCCATTGGATGGTCTTTGTCTCCTTGTGGAAAATTGTTGACCATAGACACATGGTTTTACTTCAGGAAATGTTAGTCTCCAAATGTGTTCTATTTCTTCTTTTTGTGTGTGTGTGTGTGTGTGCTCTTCTTTTTCAAGATTGTTTTGGCTATTCTGGATCCCTTGAATTTCCACATGAATTTTAGGATCAGCCTGTTAGTTTCTGAAAAAAGAAAAAAGCCAGCTGGGATTTTGGTAGGGATTCTGTTGAATATATAGATCATTTTGAGGGGTATTGCTATTTTAACAATGTCAAGCCTTCTAATCCATGAACATGGAATATTTTTCCATTTATTTACATCTTCCTTAATTTCTTTCAATGATGTTTTAAAGTTTTCAGTGTACAAGTCCTGCACTTCTTTAATTTAATCCTAAATAGTTTATTTTTGATGGTATTATAAATGGAATTGTTTTCTTAATCTTATTCTCACTTTGCTCATGGCTATTGTATAGAAATAGAATTGATTTTTGTACATTAATATTATTAAACTTCTTTATTAGTTCTAATGGTATTTTACTGGAATCCCTAGGAATTTTATTTACAAGATCACATTGTGTATTAATAGTTTCACTACTTCTTTTCCAGTCTTGATGTTTATTATTTCTTTTTCTTGCCTAATTTCTTTAGGTAGAACTTACAGTACAGTGTTGAATAGCAATGGTAGGGGTGGGCATACGTGTCTCTTTCTTCATCTTAGAGGGAAAGAATCCAGTCTTTCACCATTAAGTATGTTTTTAGCTGTGTTTTTTTCATAGATGCCCTTTATCTGGTTGAGGAAGTTCCCTTCCACTCCTAGTTTGTTAATTGTTTTTATCATGACAGTGTTTTATCAGGTTTATTGGATTCTGTCAAATGCTTTCCACCTCTATTGAGATCATCATGTAGTCTCTGTTTTGTTGATATGGTGTATTATATTAATTGGTTTTCACTTGTTAAAGCAACCTTACATTCCTGGAAAAAATCCCACTTGATCACATTGTATAATTCTTTTATATGTTGCTGGATGCAGAATACTAGTATTTTGTTGGGTATTTTTGTGTCTATATTCATAAGAGACATTTGTCTAATTTTCTTGTGATGTTTTTGTCTGGTTTTGGTGTCATAGTAATCCTGGCCTTCTAGCATAAGTTGTGAAATGTTCCATCCCCTTCAATTTCTGAAAGAATTAGTAAATACTTAGCATTAATTATTCTTTAAATGTTTGCTCCAATCCTGTGGTGAAGCTGTATAGGCCTGGCCTTTTCTTTTTCTGTAGTTTTTTTTTAATATTTATTTATTTATTTTGGCTGTGCCAGGTCTTAGTTGTGGCATGTGGGATCTTTTACTTGTGGCATGCGGAATCTTTAGTTGCGGCATGTAGGCTCATAGTTGTGGCATGCAGACTTCTTCATTGTGGCATGCGAACTCTTAGTTGCGGCATGTGTGTGGGATCTAGTTCCCAAACCAGGGATCAAACCCAGGCCCCCTGCATTGGGAGTGTGGAGTCTTACCCACTGGACCACTAGGGAAGTCCCTGTAGTTTTTAAAATTACTAATTCAATATCTTCCTTCATTATACATCTATACAGATTGTCTGTTTCTTCTTGAGTCAGTTTCAGTAGTTTGTCTTTCTAGGAAATTGTTCATTTTATCCAGATTGTCCAATTTATTGGCATACTTTTTTTTTTTTTTCTCTGTATGCGGGCCTCTCACTGTTGTGGCCTCTCCCGTTGTGGAGCACAGGCTCCGGACACGCAGGCCCAGCGGCCATGGCTCACTGGCCCAGCCGCTCCGCGGCATGTGGGATCCTCCCAGACCGGGGCATGAACCCGCGTCCCCTGCACCGGCAGGCAGACTCTCAGCCACTGCGCCACCAGGGAAGCCCTTTGGCATACATTTTTCATTGCATTCCTTTGTAATCCTTTTTATTTCTCTAAGGTTGGTAATGATGTCTCTTTTTTTATTTCTGATTCTAGCAGTGAGGCTTCTCTCCTTTTTTTCTTAGTCAATCTAGCTAAAGTTTTGTCAATTTTGTTCGTCTTTTTAAAGAATCAGCTTCTGATTTCATTAATTTTCTCTATTGTTTTCTTATTCTCTCATTCATTTCCACTCCAGTCTTTATTATTCTCTACCTTCTACTTCTTTGGGTTTAGTTTGCTCTTAACTAATGTGGAGGGTTATATTATTGATTTGAAATCAATTTTTCCTTCTTTTTTTTAAGTTTCATTTTATTTTTTTCCAGGTTTATTGAGGTATAATTAACATACAGCACTATATAAGTTTAAGGTGTACAGCATATTTTCTGTAAAGATATAATTAATTATATGTTTACCAATATAATTATATGTTTATGGATATAATTTTCCATCTAAGCACTTCAGCTGCATCCCATTAGTTTTATTATATTGTGTCTTCATTTTCTTTCATTTTCAAAATATTTTCTAATTTCTCTTTTGTTTTTTCACCCATTGGTTGTTTAAAAGTGTCTTGTTTACTTTCAGTATATTTGTGAGTTTCCCAATTTCTTTTTTCTTATTCTAATTTCATTCCACTGTGGTCACAGAACATACATTGTATCATTTTATATTTTGAAATTTATGGAGGTTTATTTTATGACCTAGCATATCATTAATTCTAGAGAATATTCTATATGCATTTGAGAAGAATGTCTATTCTGCTGCTGTTGAGTGTTCTCTAAAGGTCTGGTAGTTCTAGTTGGCTTATAGTGTTTTTCAAGACATGTTTCCTTCTTGATCTTCTAATTGTTCTAAGTATAATTCAATTTAATAAAGTTCAAGAACACCCAACTATATCAATAATTGCATTAAATATAAATGGCCTAAATCAGAGGTCAGGACACGTTTCTTAAAGACCCAATAGTAAATATTTTCAGCTAACAGGCCGTAGGGTCTCAGGCACAACTACTCAACTTTGCCATTATAGGCAGGAAAATAGACATAGATAATATTTAAACAAATGAACATGACTGGGTTCCCAGAAAACTTTATTGCCAAACAAGCTGCCAGCCCATAGATTGTAGTTTGCTCACCCCTGGTCTAAACACACCCATTAAAAGATCAAGAAAAGAAATAAAGAATGTCAGATTGGCTAAAAAATCAACACCCAACTACATGCTGTCTATAAGAAACCCACTTATATATGAATACATAGATAGGTTAAAAATAAAAGGAATTGAAAAAGGTACACTATGCAAACACTAATCCAAAGAAAGCTGGAATGGCTATATAAATATCAGAGGAGACACTTTAAAACAAGGAATATTACTAAGGATAAAGAGGGATATAATGAAAAAGTGGTCAGTTAAACGTGACAACATAACTATACTAAATTTGTAATGTACCAAACAACAGAGCTTCAAAATACATGAAACAAAAACTGATAGAACTGAAAGGAGGAATAGACAAATCCACCCTATGGTTGGAGACTCCAGTACAGGAATCAATAGAATAAGTCAACAGATACTCAACAAGGATATAGAAGACATAACTAACACTATCAACCAACTTGATCTAATTGACATTTATAGAATGCTCTACCCAACACCACCAGAATACACATTTATTTTCAAATGCAGGTGGATCATTCAACATAGACCATATTCTGAACCATAAAACAAACCTGAAAAGAGTTAAAAGTATTGAAATCATGCAAAGTATTTTCTCTTACCATAATGGAATTAAATGATAAATCTATAAAATATATGTAAAATATATTTTACAGTTATATTTTTCCAAATATATATTTGGAAATTAAACAACGTACTTCTAGTTGATATAGAGGGAACATATATCAACATATTAAAGGCCATTTATGACTAACTCACAGCTACCATCATACTCAATGGTGAAATACTGAAAGTCTTTCCTCTGAGATCAGGAAGAAGACAAGGATGCCCTCTCTTGCTACTTATATTTAACATAGCAACGGAAGTTCTAGCCACTGCAATCAGACAAGACAAAGAAATAAAGTGCATCCAAATTGGAAGGGAAGAAATAAAACTCTTATTTCCAGATGACATGATACTGTATATAAGAAACCCTAAAGTCTCCACCAAAAAAGTATTGGAACTAATAAATGAATTCAGTAAAGTTGCAAGATACAAGATTAATATACAGAAATTTGTTGCTTTTCTATACACTAATAATGGACTATCAGAAAGATAAAGCAAGAAAACAATCGTGAATAAAATCACATCAAAAAGAATAAAATACCTAGGAAACTTAACCAAGGAGGTGAAAGGCCTATACTCTGAAAACTATAAAACATTGATGAAGGAATTTGAAAATGATACAAAGAAATGGAAAGATATCCCATGTTCTTGGATTGGGGGAATTAATATTGTTTAAAATGTCCATACTACCCAAAGTGATCTACAGATTTAAGGCAATCCTTATCAAAATACCCATGACATTTTTCACAGAACTTGAACAAATAATCCTAAAATTTTTATGGAACCACAAGAGACCCCAAACTGCCAAAGAAATCTTGAGAAAAAAGAACAAAGCTGGGGTATCATGCTCCCTGACTTCAGACTGTACTACAAAGCTACTGATACTCAACAAGTGTATAGAAGACATAAATGACACTATCAACCAACTTGATCTAATGGATATTTACAGAATGCTCTACCCAACAACACCAGAATACACGTTTATTGTAATCAAAACAACATGGTACTGGCAAAAAAATAGACACATAGATCAATGGAACAGAATAGAGAACCCAGAAATAAACGCATGCACCTACGGTCAGTTGATCTATGACAAAGGAGGCAAGAATATACAATGGAGAAAAGACAGTCTCTTCAATAAGTGGTGCTGGGAAAACTGTACAGCCACATGTAAAAGAATGAGATAAGAACATTTCCTCACACCATACACAAAAATAAACTAAAAATGGATTAAAGACCTAAGTGTAAGACCTGAAACCATAAAACTTCTAGAAGAGACCATAGGCAGAACACTCTTTGACATAAATCATAGCAATATTTTTTGGATCTGTCTCCTACAGCAAAAGAAATAAAAGCAAAATAAACAAATGGGACCTAATTAAACATAAAAACTTTTGCACAGCAAAGGAAACCATTGACAAAATGAAGAGACAAACTATGGAATGGGAGAAAATATTTGCAAATGATATGATCAATAAGGGGTTAATATCCAGAATATATAAAGAGCTCATACAACTTAGCATCAAGGAAAAAACCAACAACCCAAGTAAAAATGGGCAGAAGGGCTTCCCTGGTGGTGCAGTGGTTGGGAGTCCGCCTGCCGATGCAGGGGATGCGGGTTCGTGTCCCGGTCTGGGAGGATCCCGCATGCTGCAGAGCGGCTGGGCCCGTGAGTCATGGCCGCTGAGCCTGCGTATCTGGGGCCTGTGCTCTGCGATGGGAGAGGCCTCAGCGGTGGGAGGCCCACGTACTGCAAAAAAAAAAAAGGGCAGAAGTCCTAAATAGACATTTTTCCCAAGAAGACATACAGATGGCTAACAGGCACGTGAAAAGATGCTCAACATCACTAATCTTTAGAGAAATGCAAATCAAAACCACAGTGAGATATCATCTCACACCTGTTAGAATGTCTACAAATAACAAATGGTGGGGATGTGGAGAAAATGGAACCCTTGTACAATGTTGGTGGGGATGTAAATTGGTGCAGCCACTATGGAAAACAGTATAAGGTTCCTCAAAAACCTAAAAATAGAACTACCATGTGATCATGCAATTCCCTCCTGGGTATATATCTGCAAAAACGGAAGACAGTAATTCAAAAAGATACATGCAACCCAATGTTCATAGCAGGATTATTTACAATAGCAAAGATATGGAAGCAACCTAAGTGTCTATCAACAGATGAATGGGTAAAGAAGATGTGGTGTAATATATAAAATGAAATATTACTCGGCCATAAAAAAAGAATGAAATTCTGCCATTTGCAACAACTTGGATGGACTTAGAGAATATTACCCTTAGTGAAATAAGTAAGACCGAGAAAGACAAATACTCTATGTTATCCCTTATATGTGAAATCTAAAAAATGAAACAAACCAATGTACATAACAAAGCAGAAACAGATTCACAGATACAGAGGACAAACTAGTGGTTGCCACTGGGGAGAGTGAAGCAGGGAGGGGGCAGGACAGGAGTATGGGATTAAGAGATAGAAACTACTATGTATAAAATAGATAAGCAACAAGGATATATTGTACAGCACAGTGAAATTTAGCCACTTTTGTAATAACTTTAAACTGAGTGTAAGCTATAAAAATATTGAATCACTATGTTGTATACTCAAAACTAATACAATATTGTAAATCAACTATACTTCAGTTTATAAAACATACTTTTAAATAATCAAATGGGTCGAAGAGAAATTTGCAGGGAAATTAGAAATAGTTTGAATGGAAGTAAATGAAAACACAGCATATAAAAATTTGGAGGGGGCTTCCCTGGTGGCGCAGTGGTTGAGAGTCCACCTGCCGATGCAGGGGACACGGGGTCGTGCCCCATTCTGGGATGATCCCACATGCCGTGGAGCAGCTAGACCCGTGAGCCATGGCCGCTGAGCCTGCGCGTCCGGAGCCTGTGCTCCACAACAGGAGAGGCCACAACAGTGAGAGGCCCGCATACCGCAAAAAAACAAAACAAAACAAATTTGGAGGATACAGCTAAAGCACTGTTTAGACAAAACTTTGTAGAAATAAATGCCTCTATTAGAAAAAGAAAGTTCTTAAATAAGCCTCCACCTTAGGGAAAAAATTAGCAAATTGAACCAAATCAAGCAGAATGAAAGGAATAATATAAGAGCAGAAGTCAATAAGATTTAAAACAGAAAATAATAGATAAAATTGATGAAACCAAAAGCTGTATTATTGTTTTTGTTTGAAAAGATCAGTGCAGTTGAGAAAACTCTAGCCAGGCAGATCAAGACACAAATTAACAATATCAAGAATGATAGTGTAGACATCACTACAGATGCTACAGACATTAAAAAAAAGATAACAAGGGAATATTCTGAAGAAATTTCTGCCCATTAATTTGAAGGGTAAGATGAGATTGACAAATTCCTTGAAAGTCAAACTACCAAAGCTCCTGCAAAAAGAAATAGATAACCTGAATTGTCCTATACCCATTGAATTCACAGTTTAAAATCTAGCAAAACATGAAAAGGATAATAGATTATAACCAAGTAAGTTTTATCCTGGGTTCAGCATTGTAAACTCAATCATTTAATTCACCATATCAACAGATTAAGTGACAAGACTCAACATCCATTTATTATAGAAACTTTCAGCTAAACAGGAATAGTAGGGAAGTTCCTCAAGCTGATAAAGACCATCCACAAAAATGAAACCTACAGCTAATGTCATTTTTAATGATGAAAGACTGAATGCTTTCCCTCTAAGGACATAAACAAGTCACGGATGTCTACTCTCACCACTCCTGGTCGTCATCATCCTGGTGGTCCTAGCCAATGCAATAAGGCAAGCGAAAGAGTGGGAAAAGACATATATAGAGTGAAAAAGATCAAATAAAACTATCTGTATTTGCAGAGGACACATGATTCTCTATATAGAAAGTCCAAAGAATCTACCAAAAAGTTATGTGAACTAATAAATGAGTTAAGCAAGTCACAGTATACAGGTCAATATTCAAAAGTTGATCATAGTTCTACATGCTATCACTGAAGTTCAGTAACAAAAAATACCCATCAATAGTGATAGAAGTCAAAATAGTTGTTAACTCTGCAAAGGTGGTATTGACTGGAAAGGAGCACGAGTGTTGGAAGTGTTCTATATCATGATCTGGGTAGTGGTTATATGGGTTTGAACATATATAAAAATTCATCACCCTGTTTGTTTAAGATTAATGCACTTCACTCAGTTTATTGTATGTATGCTATACCTCCAAACTTTTGAAAACGTTCAGTCTAACAAGGGTGATTGGAAACCATCTCACATAGTATGGTAGATGCCACCTGATACAAGATTCTGCCCATGGCGATAACCAAGAAATATTGTTGACTGACTAAATGAAGCAGTTTGGAAATTTCCCCTTGCTTTGTTTAAAATAAAACCACAGTTGGTTTATATTGCACTGTATTTTCTGGTTAACTCAGTCATTAAAGTAAGGGAGGTAAACGTATTTGAATTAGATAGCAACAAGACTTTTCCAGGCTATTTAGGAATATCATGGTAATAATTTCAGGAAATGTAGACAACTCTAGTGAATGCATTTCAGGGTGTGAAAGTATTGGTGAGTTTATAGATTTTAAAATGTAAAAGATCTGTCTACAGGAGCTGGGATAACCTTCAAGTTATAAATAAAATTAATTTTCCTCAATAGGAAAATCTCTCCAGAAGAGAGATTAGAATAGAAGAGAATGATAAAATGTAATCACAGAGAATGTTGCAATTTTGTCTCTTTCTTAGGGGACTTCTCAAGTGATCCATGTGAGACATTGCTTCTGCTGTATGAGTTTGAAGTTAAAGCCAAAATGAATGACCCATTACTGGACAGCTTCCTGGAATCAGTGTGGGAGCTGCCTCATTTAGAAAGTAAAACATTGGAAACAATCGCATGTAAGAGCTGTATTTATGTTTTTGGAAGGCTGGTACCCATTTAAATCGTACTACTTTTTTCTTTCTTCTCTCTCTTCTCTCTTTCCTCCAGGTGGGAAGCAGTGTATCCTCATAGCACTTTGTTTCTCCTTCTCTAATGGCATTCTCGAACTATTTTGTATTATAATCGTTTGTGCATTTATCTTTTTCTTTATATGAGATTATAGGCTCCTTAGGGTCATGAGTAGTAATTACTTGTATTTGTTGTACTTATAAACCCTAGCAAAGTGCATTGCCCATAATAGGTGCTCATATTTATTTTATGTGTAGAATCGAATAATATAACTACACAATAGAGGTAGCTCAAACTTCAGAAAGTTAGTTTTGCTCAGCTAGTTAGAAATAGACAATCAGCTGCTTCACTAATCAAAAGTGATACACTCTTAGCCGTTTATGAAAGTGTACAGAGAAATATTGGTGATATTTTTAACACAATTGCCAACCTCAAATTTGTCGTTGGGCTATAAGTAGTATTTGGGGGCTCAGAGCCTCTATGAGTATATACTGCAAGAAATTGCCTCATTTTGTTCCCTTTATATCTTTCACCCTCCTCAGGAACCTATGTGTGGCTAATAAAGATATTAGGTAGCCCCAAGTGCACAAGAGTCCCACTTGCCTTTCCTTGTCTTGCCAAGACAGAATTTCTAGACCCGTGGAGCTGGTGGCGTATACTTTATAGACATGTGATGGTGACCACTGTTCCTTGTATAATGGAACTCCAATTCTAGAGGCCTGGTAAATGTGTCTAGAAGTTTTAGGGGTTTTATCTCTGATACTTACTCTTATGTCAAGTGTTTCCTGTTTTTAATATTAGGCAGAAACAGTATATTTAGTATAAATCTGTTTTTGATTAGTACCCTTTTACTTATCTGCTTTCTGTTTCCTTCTTAGTGTGCCCCTCCTTCACTTTGGTTCCTAAGATTATTGCTTCACCTGTATGACTGTGCGCAGGCTTACAGAAACAGTAGGTTCTCTGTTGATGTTTGCTGAAGAAAAAATATAACCTGGTGATCCTACCATGTTACTCTGCCCAGAAAGTAGGAGCTGTCTCTGAAAGCCACCATGGATTCATCATTTTATAAAATTCATTTTTGGGTTTTTGTTTATTTATTTGTTTTTGTTCATCTGTCTCAGGTCAGTTTCATTAGAGAAAGTCAGTTGTAACGTGGGATGAAAACTGTGATGGATGAGATTATGGTATTCACAATCTTTTTGCTTCCCTTCCTGTAGCATTAGCAATGGAAATGCCTGCACACTATCCTTCTATTGCTCTAAAGGCCTTGAAAAAGGCTTTATTTCTCCACAAAAAGAAAGAATCAGTTGATGTTTTGAGATACAGGTTAGTAAATATAATTCAACACTGAATCCTAGTTTTATTTTTTGTTTGTTTTTTTTTCTTTGCGGTACACGGGCCTCTCACTGTTGTGGCCTCTCCCACTGCGGAGCACAGGCTCCGGTCGCCCAGACTCAGCGACCATGGCTCACGGGCCTAGCTGCTCCGCGGCATGTGGGATCTTCCCGGACCGGGGCACGAACCCGTGTCCCCTGCATCAGCAGGCGGACTCTCAACCACTGCACCACCAGGGAAGCCCGAATCCTAGTTTTTGATAGCCAAAAGTGCTATAGTCAATGTCCCATAAGTCATCAGTCATACTCAACTGACTCAAAAGATGATTGGGCCACTCCTATAACTCCTGGACTAAAAAGCCCTCAGAATAGCTCCATATTTAGAGTTGTGTGATAGACCAAGGCAAGGTAAAGGAGTCTGGTTTTCCCAAAGGAGAAAAGAGGGAGAAAGTTGCTTCTTTGTGTGAGCCTGTATATATAATAAAATTACTAATTAAGTACCGTTCTTTCATTCATTACTGAATATGCCAAATATACAGAAAAGTAGAGAGATTCATATAACAAACACGAGTGTATCCACCACTCAAATTTAACAGATGTTAACATTTTGCTACATTTGCCTCATATTTTTTTCTAAGCACCTTTCTTTAAGGACCAATAAGTGCTGTACATAATATAAAATAATATTTATTGAAGATTTTATGTTCTCTATGCCTAGACATGGGGGGAAAATAGATATTGTGTGATTTTTCTCTGGAAAACTTCATTACAGTCTTCCTTTTCTGAGACAGGAGAGAGTTCTCCTGGAATTACTCCCAATTTAAATCCCAATTCCCTTCCGCATTTGAGGATGTAACGAGATGCTTTAAAGTATCTGTAGATTAAACCAGCTCATAAAATATAGTAAACAGACACAACTCCTTAGTTCAGGAAACTAAAAAAAAAAAAAAATAGTGAAAGACAACCGTAGGCATAATAAAAGGAAGGATTGGTCAGCCCCCTTTATATCTTCAAAAATCTGTCTTCTGAGCTTGGAGGCCAGATAAAATTGAAGGAAGAACAGACGTGTTTTGAAGCTCTTAGTCTGGGATGAGATCCAGATTTTACTTATCTTAGCCATGAAGTCAGTGATTTCTTTCCTTATGGGATGCGTTTTCTCTTTTTGATTTTCAGCAAATGTATGCGCAGCTTGGTTAACCTCTTAGTGCAAGATGGGGTGCCGAATGAAGAACTCTGTCCCCTGGAAGAAATTTGGGGCTGTTGTGAAGATGCTCTGAGCCTTATTAGCCACACTGTAAGTCAAACAATGATACTAAACTTTAAGCTGATTTTAAAGAACTAAATGATTTTATGTATTAGAAATTACATAGAATAATGCTTTTTGATATGAGTTTTAATGTAAATAAATTTGTATTAAAATGTGGTTACACACTATAAAATTTCCCTGGGTTTGTGAAATGTAAATAGTTAAAAGTAGAAAATTTCTAATACAAGTATACTGTGGATTAGGTCGAAGTAGCAGTAGTGCCATCTGGCATTTTGAATTACTTTGTATTTTCAAAACCTGGTAGAATTATTATTTCCCTGTGATGAGACTAACCCTTTGAAAAAGTTTATTATTATTTCTGCCACTTCTGAGACGGGTAATAATAGAGTAGAAGGAACAATGAAGACCTGTGTATTAGTCCCTCCTCTGCTGCTTTTTTTTCTTTTCAGTGCAAGTTTATTCAGTAATTTTTAAATTAGCTTTATTAAGATGTAATTTATATACTGTAATATTCACCCATTATATGTATATAATTCAGTGCTTTTAGTAAATGTATGGTCATGCAACTGTCACCATAATCCAGTTTTAGAATATTTTCATTACTCCAGAAATTTTCCCATTGCCCATTTGCAGTCAATCCCTGCTCCCATTTTCAGGCCCAGGGAACCACTGATCTGCTTTCTATCTCTATAGATTTTCTCATTCTAGACACTTCATATAAATGGAGTCATATTTGTGACCTCTTGTGTCTGGTTTCTTTCAGTTTAGCTTACTGTTTTTGAGGTTCACCCATGCTATAGCATGTATCACTCTTTCATTCCTTTTTATTGCTGAATAAATAGAATATTTTTATAGGCTATTGAATTAGTATGTCACATTTTGTTTATCCACTCACTAGTTGATAAATATTTTATTTGTTTCCACTTTTTTTTTTTTTTTTTTTTTTTTTTTTTTTGCGGTACGCGGGCCTTTCACTGCCGTGGCCTCTCTCGTTGTGGAGCACAGGCTCCGGACGTGCAGGCTCAGCGGCCGTGGCTCACGGGCCCAGACGCTCCGCGGCATGTGGGATCTTCCTGCACCGGGGCACGAACCCGCGTCCCCTGCATTGGCAGGCGGACTCTCAACCACTGCGCCACCAGGGAAGCCCTGTTTCCACTTTTTGACTATTACAAATAATGCTGCTATGAACAGTTGTGTCTAAGTTTTGTTTTCAAAGTTTTTCAATTTTCTTGAGTACATGAATTAATGGCTCATATGGTAACACTCTATATTTAACTTTTTGAAGAACTGCGATCTGTTTTCCAAAGTTGCTGCACCTTTTACATTCCTACCAGCAGTGTATGAGGGTTCCAACTTCTCCACATCCTTATTAACACTTGTTATTGTCCATCTTTTTTATTATAGCCATCCTAGTGGTTATGTAATGGTAGCTCATTGTGGTTTTGATTTGAATTTCCGTGATAGCTAACACTGTTGATCATTTTTTCATGTGCTTATTGACCATTTGTTTATCTTTTTTGGAAAGCTATCTATTCAATTATTTTCCCATTTTTTTAAATTAGATTCTCAGTAAGTTGTGTGTTCTTTATGTATTCTAGATACAGATCCTTTATCAAATATACTATTTGTAAATATTTTCTCCCAGTCTCTGGCTTGTCTTTTCATTTTCTTAATGGCAGCATTTAAAAAGCAAATATTCTGAATTTTGATGAAGACCAATTTATTATTTTTTCTTTTATGGGTCATGTTTTTAGTCATGATAAGAAGTCTTTGCCTATTCCAAATTTACAAAGATTTTCTTCTGTGTTTTCTTGTAGCTTTTATAGTTTTATTTCTTACATATAGGTCTGTGATTCATTTTGAGTTAATTTTTGTTTATGGTGTATGAGGTAAGGGTCTAAATAGTTTCTCGTTTGTTTGTTTTTGCATATGGATATTCCTCCTCTGCTGTTTGACTTCAGTTTTCTCATTTGTAAAATGGAAATAATACCCTTTCTGACTCCCACACTGAGGTTTTAAGGATTAATTAAAATAATAATATGTGTTGTGAACTTTAACAACTCATACACAGGTAAGGTAAGGTAGTATTGTTATTATAAGGGAGCTATAAAATATTAAGAAGGTCAAATGGCTTGCTTAAAGTCACACAAAAGTCATTGCTTGAGTCCATGTTAATATCCAAGGCTCCTGACTTGCCCAACTGCTTCTTCATATACAAACGTCTGCAAACCACAGCAGATGGTGAAACAATATAGCAGGGTGACAACCTGGTACAAACTAGCATCATCTTAAAGAAATTCAGAATTCTGGAGCTATGTAATTATGGCCTGTGTAAATTTAAGTTTAAAAAAAAACTTTAGCATTGAACATTTTGGAGATATATACATCTTTTTTTTCCCCTCATCTTAACTTCCTTTTGGGAAGAAGAGAAAATTAAATTTCTAAGCCATGAGCCTCATCTGGACCTTCAGATGTGTTTGCCATAGTAACAAATACAAACTAAAATTAAATTGTACTATAAATTCAAATTGATCAATTTCCATAGTCACTATATAAGGCCAAAACTGCTCTGAGCATGTTGCCACTTTTATTCTATCTAATGTATTACTGTTCCATCTCTCCAAATCTTGGGTTGCCTGTTAGAGAGGTTAATATTTTTTTAGTTTTTTGACCAGCCTCCCATCCATTATTGCTGATTCCCTGAAACATGATGGGATAGTTAGCTTTTCTATACAGAGATTAATTTAATAACCCTCTTGGCTCTTTACATAGTATATGTTGCTTTTTACTGTTTGATTGAATGTGCTATGCATCCCTTTTGTTTTAAATACTTGGAAAAAAATTTGCCCTTATTTGACTTTTCTGATGACCAGTCACTCATTCATTATTTATTAAGCAGATAACCTTTATCAAGTGCCTCCATACAGTGGCAAAATGGCTATTGCACAAATATAAAACCTCAAGCCCACACTATCATACTTTACATTTTACAGAGCATTCTTACATCCATTATTTCATTTGACAGCCTGCCTCCCAGTAATTCTATGAAGTAGGAAATGCTGGTATTATCCTTGATATACAAATGAGGAAATTTTTAAGATTCAAAAAAGTCAAGTTACCAATTTGCCTAAGTTCATATGGCTAATGAATGAAAATCAGAACTAGAACCATCTGACCTCAGTTCCAGGGCTCTTTCCACCAGAACACATGTCTTATTTACCTGCTCTTGCTAGGAATTTCAGTTCAAAGGAGAGGCTTAAGTTGGTATCTAGTACACTTTTTGCCTAGCCCTATATCCCAAAAATTTTCTTCTCTTTTTTTAAGTTTTATAGTTTTATATTTTACATTTAAGTTCATAATACATTTTAAGTTAATTTTTGTATGAGGTGTGAGATTTAGGTTGAGGTTCATTTTTTGCTGTGATATCCAGTTGCTCTAGCACCATTTGTTGGCAAGGCTGTCTTTCCTCCATTAAATTGCTTTTGTTCTTTTGACAAAAAATCAGTTGGGCATATTTGTGTGAGTCTCTTACTGGGTTCTCTATTTTCTCTATGTGTCAATCCCTTTGCCAGTACCTGATTACTATAGCTACACAATAAGTCTTAAAAGCAAGTAGAGTGATTGTACCTACTTTATTATTAGCTGTCTGGTTCCTTTGCCCTTCTATATTCATTTTAGAATAATCTTGTCTAAATATACAAAAATTCCTCCTGGGATTTTGATAGGAATTGCATTAAACTGTATTTGTTTCCTAGAACTGTGATAACAAATTAGCACAAACTGGGTGACTTATAACAAGAGAAATTTATTCTCTCACAGTTCTGGAGGCTAGAAGTCTGAAATCAAGGTGTCAGTAGGCCATACTCTTTCTGAAGGCTCTATGGGGAGGATCCTTCTTTGCCTCTTCCTGTCTTTTTATGGTTGTTGGCAAACCTTGGTATTCCTTGGCTTATAGATTCATAACTCCAGTCTCTGTCACCACATGGCATTCTCCCTCTGTCTTTCTCTTTTTCTTATAAGTACACAGCCATTATTGGATTAAGGGTCCACTCTACTTCAGTATGGTCTCAACTTAGTTATATCTGCAGTGACCCTATTTCCAAATACGGTCACATGATGAAGTACCAGGAAGGACATGAATTTTGGGGGAGGACTCCATGGAGCCTAGTACACTGTATATCAAGAATTGACATCTTTAATTGTATCTCAATTTAAGAAAAGAATTGACATCTTTATTATATCGAATCTTCCAATCCATGAACAGGGTATGTCTCTTCATTTATTTAGATTTTTTATTTCTTTCATCAGCATTATGTAGTTTTCAGCATACAAATCCTGTACATGTATTGTTAGATTTATATCTAAGTGCTGTGGGTTGTTTTTTTTTTTTTTTGAGTGATTGTAAGTGGTGTCCTGTGTTAATTTCTAGTATGAAGAAATGCAGTTGATATTTCTGTGTTTATTTTGTATCCCACAACCTTGCTGAACTCACTCATCTCAGGAATTTTCTTTGAAGATTCCTTAGGATTTCCTATGTAAACAACCATGTCATCTGCAAATAGAGACAGTTTTATTTCTTCCTTTCCAGTCTATATGCCTTCTCTTTCCTTTTCTTGCCTTACTGCACAGACTAGAACTTTCAGCACCATGTTAGTTAAGAGTAATGAGAGTGGATATTCTCGCCTTGTTCACTCTCTTAGGGGGAAAACATTCAGTCTTTCACCATTAAGTATAATGTTAGCCATAGGATTTTTGTAGAAGCTCTTTATCAAATTGAGGAAGTTCCCACTATTCCTTTTCTCTGCTAGTTTCATAAATGAGTATTGAATTTTGTCACAAGCTTCTCCTGCATCAATTGGTATGATCATGTGATTTTTCTTCTTTAACCTGTTAATATGGGGGATTACATTGACTGATTTCAAATATTGAACCAGCCTTGCATCATTAGAATAAACCCCACATGGTCATAGTGTATAATTCTTGTTTTTTCTTAGCATTTTTATTGGAGTATAATTGCTTTACAATGGTGTGTTAGTTTCTGCTTTATAACAAAGTGAATCAGTTATACATATATCCCCATATCTCTTCCCTCTTGCGTCTCCCTCCCTCCCATAATTCTTTTTATATATTGCTGAACTCTGTTTGCTAGCATATTGTTAAAGATTTTTTATCTATATTCATTGGTCAGTAGTTTTTTTCTGTACAGTCTTTGGTTTTGGTATCAGGGTAATACTAGATTCATAAAATGAATTGCAGCGTGTTTCCTCATACTTTTGGAAAAGATTGTGTAGAATTTATGTCAGTTCTTTTCTTAATGTTTGGTAGAATTCTGCAGTGTAACTGGGCCTGGAGATTTTTTTCAAGAGTTTAAAGCTACATATTCTATTTCCTTAATAGTTATAGACTGTTCACATTATCTATTTTATATTGGGTGATTTCTGGTAATTTGTGTTTTTTAGTGAAGTGACCCATTTCGTCTAAGTTGTCAAAAAAATTTTTATATATAAATTGGTATGACCAAGGCTGACAACATCAGCATTTTATTTTTTTAAATTTATTTTATTTATTTATTTTTGTCTGCATTGGGTTTTTATTGCTTCATGTGGGCTTTCTCTAGTTGCAGCAAGTAGGGGCTACTGAGCAGGGGCTACTCTTCATTGCAGTGCATAGGCTTCTTACTGTGGTGGCTTCTCTTGTTGCAGAGCACGGGCTCTAGGCACGTGGGCTTCAGTAGTTGTGGCATGCAGGCTCTATAGAGGGCAGGCTCAGTAGTTGTGGTGCACGGGCTTAGTTGCTCCACGGCATGTGGCATCTTCCCAGACCAGAGCTTGAACCCATGCCCCCTGCATTGGCAAGCAGATTCTTAACCACTGCACCACCAGGGAAGTCCCCTAAGTTGTCAAATTTATATGTATAGAGTTCTTTGTATTATTATTCCTTTATTATTCTTTTGATGTGTGCAGGGTCTGTAGTGATACTTACTGTTTTATTCCTGATATTGATAATTTACATTTTCCCTTTTTTTCTCTCTCTCATTCTTGCCAAGAGTTAGTAGATTTTATCCACCTTTTCAAAGAACCATCTCCTCCATTGATTTTCTCTGTTGCCTTTGTATTTTCAGTGTTGTTGATTTCTGCTCTTTATTATTCACTTCATTCTGCTTGCTTTGCATTTAGTTTGCTCTTCTTTTCTAGGTTCTTGAGATGGGAACTTAAATTATTGAGACCTTTCCTCTTTTCTAATGTATGCATTTAGTGCTGTAAATTTCCCTCAGCGAGCTGCTTTAGCTGTAGCCCACAAATTTTGCTATATTGTATTTTCATTTTCATTTACTTCAATGTATTTTTTTATTTCCTTTGAGACTTCCTCTTTGACCCATAGATTACTTCGTAGTGTATTGTTTAGTTTCTAAGTGTTTACAGATTTTCCTGTTATCTTTCTGTTATTGAATTCTAGTTTTATTCCATTGTGGTCAGAGAACACAACTTGTATAATTTCAGTTATTTAAACTTTTTGAGATTTATTTTATGGCCCAGGATATGATCTTAGTAAATGTTCCATGGGCACTTGAAAAGAATGTGTATTCTGCTGTTGTTGGGAGGAGTAGTCTATAAATGTTGATTAGATCTCACTGGTTCATGGTGTTGCCAAGTTCTTGTATACTTTTCCTTATTTTTTGGCTAATTGTTCTATTATTTGTTGAGCAGGCATATTAAAATCTTCAACTATAACTGTGGAGTTATCTAGCTCTTATCACTCCTATTGGTTTTTGCTTCATATTTTGTAACACTGTTATTGGATGCATACACATTTATGATTGCTATGTCTTTGTGGATTTCACCTTTTATCATTGTATAATGTTCCTATATGTCTCAAGTAATTTTCTTTGCTCTGAAATCTACAATAACTAATATATTGCGACTCTTGCTAGCCTTTGATTACTGTTTATATAATATACCTATTTCCATCCTTTTATTTTCAACCTGCCTAATGTTATATTTGAAGGAAATTTCTTGTAGCCAGCATATAGACAACACATTTTTTAATCCACTTTGCCAATCTCTCTTTTTTAATTTTCTCTTTTTTAATTATATTAAAAGTTTCAGGTGTACAACATTATAATTCAACACTGGTATACACTACAAAGTGATCACCTCAAAAAGTCTAGTTACCACCTGTCACCATATAATTGGCTCCCTTTACCACTTTTGCCCAATCCCCAGCGTTCTTCCTCTCTGGTAAACACCAATCTAGTCTCTGTATCTATGAGTTTGTTTTCAATTTGTTTTATTTTTCATTTGTTTTGTTTTTGTTTTTTAGATTCTACATATGAATGAAATCATAGCCTATTTATCTTTTTTCTTCAGACTCATTTAGCATAATGCCCTCAATCCATGTTGTCAGAAATGGCAAGATTTATTCATTTTTATGACTGAGTAGCATTCCACTGTGTGTGTGTGTGTGTGTGTGTGTGTGAACACACATATACACATATATGCCACATCTTTATCCATTTGTCCATCCATGGACGCTTAGATTTTCCCATATCTCAGCTATTATAAATAATGCTGCAGTGAACATAGGGGTGCATATATCTTTTTGAATTAGTATTTCATATTCTTTGGATAAATACCCAAAAGTGGAATAGTTGGATAATATGGTAGTCCTAGTCTAAATTTTTAAAAGAATCTCCATAATGTTTTACATAGTGGCTATACCAATTTACATTCCAAACCACAGTGCACAAGGGTTTTCCTTTCTCCATGTGCTCGTCAACACTTGTCTTTTTGAAAATAACCATTCTAACAGGTGTAAGGTGGTATCTCATTGTGATATTGATTTTCATTTCTCTAATAATTAATGATGTTGAGCATCACTTCATGTATGTGCCTCTTGGGCATCTCTATGTATTCTTTGGGAAAATGTCTACTCAGGTCCTCTGCCCATCTTTTTTTAAAATAAATTTATTTATTTATTTATGGCTACATTGGGTCTTCGCTGCTGCATGCGGGCTTTTGTCTAGTTGCAGTGAGCGCGGGCTACTCTTCATTGCAGTGCGTGGGCTTCTCATTGCACTGGCTTCTCTTGTTGCGGAGCATGGGCTCTAGGCACACGGGCTTCAGTACTTGTGGCACGCAGGCTCACTAGTTGTGGCTCGTGGGCTCTAGAGCACAGGCTCAGTAGTTGTGGCACATGGGCTTAGTTGCTCCATGGCTTGTGGGATCTTCCCAGACCAGGGCTTGAACCTGTGTCCCCTGCATTGGCAGGCGGATTCTTAACCACTGTGCCACCAGGGAAGTCCCTGTTTTCTTATTATTAATTACTGCCTGTTTTTTCAGCTTAGAGAATCCCTTTAACATTTCTTGTAAGGCCTTCTTAGTGGTATGAACTCCTAAAGGAGTTAAAGCTTTTGCTTATCTGGAAAACTCTTAATCACTCCTTCAATTCTGAGTGATAACCTTGCTTAGAGAATTCTTGGTAGAGAGTTCATGATTGGAAGTTTTTTCCTTTCAGCACTTTGAATATGTCATGCCACTCTCTTCTAACCTGTAAATTTTCTGCTGAAATATCTGCTGATAGTCTTATGTGGTTTCCCTTGTTATGTAATAAGTTGTTTTTCTCTTGCTGCTTTTAAGGTTCTCTCTTTATCTTTAACCATTTTAAGTATAATATATCTTGGTGTGTTTTTTGGGGGGTTCATCTTATTTGGAACTCTCTGGGTTTCCTGCACCTGGATGTCTGTTTCCTTCCCCAGATGGAGGGTGTTTTCAGCCATTATTTCTTCAAATAATTTTTCCAGCCCTTCTTCTCTCTCTTCTCCTTCTGGGATGCCTTTGATGTGCATATTAATACTCTTGATGTTATCCAAGAGGTCCCTTAAAATATCTTCACATTTTTAAAATTCTTTTTTCATTTTGCTGCTCCATCTGAGTGATTTCTATTGCTTTATCTTCCAGCTCACTAATTTGTTCTTCTACTTCATCCAGTCTGCTGTTAAACCCCTCAGGTATATTTTTTAGCTCAGATATTACTTCTGTTTGGTTCTTTCTTATATTTTCTCTTCCAGTATCCTCCCAAGGTTGCTGAGCATCTTTGTGACCATTACTTTGAACACTTTATAAGGCAGGTTGTTTATGTCCATTTCATTAAGGTCTTTTTTCTGGGGATTTGTTCTTAGGTTTGGAACATATTCTTCTGTCTCTTCATTTTGTCTGACTCTATGTTTGTCTATGTATATTAGGTGAAACAGCTACCTCCCCTGGTCTTGAAGGAGGGTTCTAGTGTAGCAGATGATCCATGGGGGCTGGAAACACATTCTCCCCTGGACATCAGAGCCAGACACTCAAAAGGTGTCCCTTGTGTGGCTCTTGTGGGGCCATAGCTGCTAATGGGGAGGGTGAGGCAAGGTGTGTGTGCTCACCCCCTTGGTTGTAGCATAGCTGTTTCATGGAAGGTTGGGGATGAGGCACATGCCTGGCCTGGTTGCAGAACAATTGTTGCATGGCGTGGGGGTGGACTCAGGGTGCTCTCGTGGCCCAGTTGTGGTGAGACTGCTGCACAGGTGGACAGTACACAGGGTACCCACCTGGTCTGACTGCATCGCAACTGCTGCGCTTAGGCAGAAGGGGGGGTTGTGCTCTCACCTGGCCCAGGTGTGGTGCAGCTATTGTGTGAAGTGCATGGGTACTCAAGGTGCTCACCCAGTCAGGCTGTTTTGCAGGGTGTGCAGAGCATGCCCAATGGTGTAACCAGGCTAGAGGGAGGGCACCAAAAATGACACCTGCCAGCTCTGTCACCAGCAAGTTAGGATATGATTGCAAAATGTTGTCAGCCACGAAAAGACAACCCTCAGAATGGGAGAAAATATTTGCAAATGAATCAATGGACAAAGGATTCATCTCCAAAATATATAAACAGCTCATGCAGCTCAATATTAAAAAAAAGAAACAACCCCATCAAAAAATGGGCAGAAGACCTAAATAGACACTTCTCCAAAGAAGACATACAGATGGCCAAGAAGCACATGAAAAGTTGCTCAACATCACTAATTATTAGAGAAATGCAAATCAAAACTACAATGAGGTATCACCTCACACCAGTTAGAATGGGCATCATCAGAAAATCTACAAACAACAAATGCTGGAGAGGGTGTGGAGGAAAGGGAACCCTCTTGCACTGTTGGTGGGAATGTAAATTGATACAGCCACTATGGAGAACAGTATGGAGGTTCCTTAAAAAACTAAAAATAGAATTACCATATGACCGAGCAATCCCACTACTGGGCATATACCCAGAGAAAACCACAATTCAAAAAGACACATGTGCCCCAATGTTCATTGCAGCACTATTTACAACAGCCAGGTCATGGAAGCAACCTAAATGCCCATTGACAGACGAATGGATAAAGAAGATATGGTACATATATACAATGAAATATTACTCAGCCATAAAAAGGAACGAAATCGGGTCATTTGTAGAGACGTGGATGGACCTAGAGACTGTCATACAGAGTGAAGTAAGTCAGAAAAAGAAAAACAAATATCGTATATTAACGCATATATGTGGAACCTAGAAAAATGGTACAGGTGAACCGTTTTTCAGGGCAGAAATTGAGACACAGATGTAGAGAACAAACGTATGGACACCAAGGGGGGAAAGTGGCGGGGGGGCGGGGTGGTGTGATGAATTGGGAGATTGGGATTGACATATATACACTAATAATGTATAAAATGGATAACTAATAAGAACCCGCTGTATAAAAAAATTAATTAAATTTAAAAAAAGAAAAGAGGGGCTTCCCTGGTGGCGCAGTGGTTGAGAGTCCGCCTGCCGATGCAGGGGACATGGGTTCATGCCCCGGTCTGGGAAGATCCCACATGCCGCAGAGTGGCTAGGCCCGTGAGCCATGGCCGCTGAGCCTGTGCGTCCGGAGCCTGTGCTCTGCAACGGGAGAGACCACAACAGTAGGAGGTCCGCATACCGAAGGAAAAAAAAGAAAAGAAAAATGGTGTCAGCCAATGCTTCCGTCCCTAGGAAAAGTCTCAGGAGGTTACTGCCTCCCCAGCAGCTGCTTTAAGATTAGTAAGTGGGTCTTCCTTACTTTTTAGGTGCTTTTCAAACTGTTGCTTTTTCTCTGGATCTCCATGTGAAATGGATTGTGCATGAGCTGTTTAAGAGCAGGTTCCTTGTTCCCTGTAGTTCTGTGGTTCTCCTGACCTCTTAATCCCCATTGATTTTCAAAACCAGACATTTTGGGAGCTTGTCTTTCTGGTGCTGGACCCAGGGATTGGGGTGCTTGATGTGGGGTTCAATCCCTTCACATCTCAAGAGAAAATTCCATACTGTGGTATCCCTCCTCACTTTGGGTCACTGCTCCTAGAGTGGAATCCCAGGCAAGACCATGTCTCTGCCTCTCCTATCTGTCTCAAAGTTTATCTTCTAGCTTTTGTTGGTGGAGGTGCTATTCATCTAGTTTTCAGGTCTTTTTCAAAGGAAAATCATTCCAAATATAGCTGAAAATTTGTTGTATCTGTGAGAGGAACTGTGTTCGTGGTCTTCCTGTGCTGCCATTTTGAACCTCAACCTTTAGTCTCTGTCTTTTGTTTTAAATTAAAGTTTAGTTGACTTAAAATATTGTGTTAGTTTCAGGTATACATCAAAGTGATTATTTTATATAGGTTTTTTTCAGATTATTTCCATTATCGGTTATTATAAGATACTGAATATCATTCCCTGTGCTATACAGTAGGACCTTGTTACTTATCTGTTTTATGTATAGTAGTCTGTATCTGTTAATCCAATACTCCTAATTTATCTATCCTCCCCTTTCCCTTCCCCTTTGGTAACCATAAGTTTGTTTTCTATGTCTGTGAGTCTGTTTCTGTTTTGTATGTAGATTCGCTTGTGTTATTTTTTACCTTCCACGTAGAATATTTGTCTTTCTCTGTCTTACTTCACTTAGTATGATATTCGCTAGGTCCATCCATGTTGCTGCAAATGGCAATATTTCGTTCTTTTTTATGGCTAATATTTCATTGTGTGTATATGTGTGTGTGTATATGTATGTATGTGTGTGTGTGTGTGTGTATATATATATATATATATATATATATATATATATATATATACACACACACACACATATATACCACATCTCCTTAAGCCAGTTGTCTGTTGATGGGCATTTGAGTTGTTTCCATATTTTGGCTGTTGTAAATAATGTTATTATGAACATTGAGGTACATGTATCTTTTCAAAATAGAGTTTTCATCTTTTCCAGATATATACCTAGGAGTGGGATTGCTGGATCATATGGTAGCTCTATTTTTAGTTTTTTAAGGAACCTCCATACTGTTTTCCATAATGGCTCCACCAATTTACATTCCCACCAACAGTGTAGGAGGGTCCTCTTCTCCACACCCTTTCTAGAATTTATTATTTGTAGACTCTTTGATGATGGCCATTCTGACCAATGATAACTCATTGTGGTTTTGATTTGTGTTTCTCTAATAACGATCTTGAGCATCTTTTCATTGTGCCTATTGGCCATCTGTCTGTCTTCTTAGGAGAAATGTCTGTTTAAGTCTTCTGCCCATTTTCTGATTGATTTTTTTTTGATATTGAGTTGTATCAGCTGTTTTTATATTTTGGATATTAAATCCCTGTTGGTTGCATCATTTGCAAATATTTTCTCCCATTCTGTAGGTTGTCTTTTTGTTTTGTTGATTGTTTCCTTTGCTGTGCAAAAGCTTATAATTTGTTTTTATTTCTTTTGCCCTGGGAGACTGACCTAAGAAACTATTGCTATGATTTATGTCAGGGAATGTTTTGCCTATGTTCACTTCTAGGAGTTTTTTGGCATCATGTCTTATATTATATTTAGGTCTTTAAACCATATTGAGTTTATTTTTGTATATGGTGTGAGGGAGTGTTCTAATTTTATTACATGTAACTGTCCAGCATTCCCAACACCACTTGCTGAAGAGACTGTCTTTTCCCTATTGTATATTCTTGCCTCCTTTGTCATAGATTAATTAAACATTAGTGTGTGGGTTTATTTCTGAGCTCTCTATTCTGTTCCATTGATCCATATGTCTGTTTTCCTGTCAGTACCATGCCATTTTTATTACTGTAACTTTGTAGTAGTATCTGAAGTCTGGGAGGGTTATGCCTCCAGCTTTGTTCTTTTTCTTCAGGCTTGCTTTGGCAATTCTGGGTCTTTTGTGGTTCCATATAAATTTTAGGATTATTTGTTCTAGTTCTGTGGAAAATGTCATGGGTATTTTGATAGGGATGACATTAAATCTGTAGATTGCTCTGGGCATATGGCCATTTCAACAATATTAATTCTTCCGGTCCGAGAGCATGGGATATATTTCCATTTCTTTAAATCATATTCAGTTTCCTTTATCAGTGTTTTATCATTTTCAGCATATAGGTCTTTCACCTCCTTGATGAAGTTTATCCCTAGGCATTTTTTGATGCAATTTTAAATGGGAATTATTTTAAACTTTCTTTTTCTGATATTTTATTGTTAGTGTAAAGAAATGCAACAGAGTTCTCTATATTAATCTTGTAGCCTGCTACCTTTCTGAATTCATTTATCACTTCTAATAGTTTTTGTGTGGAGTCTTTAAGGTGCTCTATATAGAGTATCATGTTATCTACAAATAGTCACAGTTTTACTTCTTCCCTTCCAATTTGGATACCTTTTATTTATTTTTCTTCTCTGATGGCTGTGGTTAGGAATTCAAATACTATGGTGAATAGAAGTGGTGAGAGTGGGCATCCTTGTCTTGTTCCTGAATTTATTGGGAAGGCTTTCATCTTTTCACCATTGAGTATTATGTGGCTGTCAGTTTGTCGTAAATGGCTTTTATTGTGTTGAGATATGTTCCCTCTATACACACCTTGATATATGAGAGTTTTTGTCATGAATGGATGTTGAATTTTATCAAGCACTTTTTCTGCGTCTATTGAGATAATCATATGGTTTTTGTCTTTTATTAATGTGGTGTATAACATTGATTGAGTTGCATATATTGAAGCATCATGGCAACCCTGGATTGAATCCAACTTTAACATGGTGTATGATCCTTTTTATGTGTTATTGTATTCGGTTTGCTAAAAATATTTTTTGAGGATATTTGCCTCTATATTTGTCAAAGATATGGCTTATAATTTTCTTCTTTTGTAGTGTCTTTGGTTTTGGTATCAGGGTGATAGTGGCTTCACAGAATGAATTTTGGGAAGTGTTCCCTCCTCCTCAGTTTTTTGGAATAGTTTGAGAAGGATAGGTATAAGTTCTTTGTATATTTGGTAGAATTCCCCAGTGAAACCATCCAGTCCTGGACTTTTTTTTTTTTTGCAGAGACTTTTTATTATTATTACAGATTCTATTTCACTTCTAGTGATTGGTCTGTTCAAATTATCTGTTTCTTCATGGAAAGATATCCCATGCTCTTGGATTAGAAGAATTAATAATGTTAAAATGTCCATACTGGGCTTCCCTGGTGGCACAGTGGTTGAGGGTCTGCCTGCTGATGCAGGGGATGCGGGTTCGTGCCCCGGTCCGGGAGGATCCCACATGCCGCGGAGCGGCTGGTCCTGTGAGCCATGGCCGCTGAGCCTGTGCGTCCGGAGCCTGTGCT
>NW_006798085.1:767160-778346 GCF_000442215.2 Lipotes vexillifer
GAGCGTGCGCGTCGGGAGCCGGTGCCCCTCAACGGGAGAGGCCACAACAGTGAGAGGCCCGCATACCGCAAAAAAAAAAAAAAAAGTCCATACTACCCAAAACAGTCTACAGATTCAGTGCAACCCCTAACAAATTACCCATGATACTTTTCACAGAACTAGAAGAAATAGTCCTAAAATTTATATAGAACCATAAAAGGTCCAGAATTGACAGAGCAGTCCTGAGGAAAAAGAACAAAGCTGGAGGCATAACCCTCCCAGACTTCAGATAATACTACAAAGCTACAGTAATCAAAGTGGCATCATATTGACACAAAAACACACATGGATCAATGGAACAGAATAGAGAGCTCAGAAATAAACCCACAAGGGCTTCCCTGGTGGCGCAGTGGTTGGGAGTCCGCCTGCCGATGCAGGGGACGCGGGTTCGTGCCCCGGTCTGGGAGGATCCCACATGCCGTGGAGCAGCTGGGCCATGAGCCGTGGCTGCTGAGCCTGCACGTCTGGAGCCTGTACTCCACAATGGGAGAGGCCACAGCAGTGAGAGGCCCGTGTACCACAAAAAAAATAAAGATTAAAAAAAAGAAATAAACCCACAAATCTCCAGTCAATTACTCTATGAAAAAGGAGGCAAGAATATACAATGGAGAAGACAGTTTCTTCAGCAAGTGGTGCTGGGAAAGCTGGATATACCCCCTCACACCATACATAAAAATAAACTCAGAATGTCTTAAAGACTTAAATATAAAACATGACACCAAAGAACTCCTAGAAGTGAACATAGGCAAAACATCCTCTGACATAAATCGTACCAATGTTTTCTTAGGTCAGCCTCACAAGGCAATAGAAATAAAAGCAAAAGTAAACAAATGGGACCTAATCAAAAGCTTTTGCACAGCAAATGAAACCATCAATGAAATGAAAAGATAGCCTACAGACTGGGAGAAAATATTTACAAATGATGTGACCAACAAGGGCTTAATTTCCAAAATATACAAACAGCTCATACAACTCAATAACAAAAAACAAACAACCCCATCAAAAAATGGGCAGAAGGCCTAAATAGACATTTCTCCAAAGAAGACATACAGATGGTACATGAAAATATGCTCAACATTACTAATAGAGAAATGCAAATCAAAACTACAATGAGGTATCACCTCACACCAGTTAGAATGGGCATGATCAGAAAAATCTACAAACAACAAATGCTGGAGAGGGTGTGGAGAAAAGGGAATACTCTTGTGCTGTTGGTGGGAATGTAAATTGATACAGCCAATATGGAGAACAGTATGGAGGTTCCTTATAAAACTAAGAATATAGTCACCATATCATCCTGCAGTTCTGGGCATGTATCCAGAGCAAACTCTAACTGAAAAAGATACATGCACCCAATGTTCATACCAGCACTATTTACAGTAGCCAAGACGTGGAAGCAACCTAAATGTCTGTCAGCAGATGAACGGATAAAGAAGATATGATAGATCGATAGATAGGTAGGTAGGTAGGTAGATAGAGATACATGCACACACAAATACTACTCAACCATAAAAAAGAACAAAATAATGCCATTTGCAACAACATGGATGGACCTAGAGATTACCATATTAAGTCAAGTAAGTCCGACAAAGACAAATATTATTTGATGTCACGTATATGTGAAATCTAAAATATGATATGAATAAATGTATTTACAGAACAGAAAGAGACTCACAGACATGGAAAACAAACTTAAGGTTACCAAAAGGGAAAGGGGTTGGGGGAGGGATAAATTAGGAGTTTGGGATTAGCAGATACAAACTACTCTGTATAAAATAGTTAAACAACAAGGTCCTACTGTATAGCACAGTGAACTATATTCAATATCTTGTGATTAACCATAATGGAAAAGGAAAAAAATCATCTGTTTCTTCTTAACTCAGTTTTGGCAGGCTATGTTTCTAGAAACTTGTCCACTTCTTTTAGGTTCTCCAGTGTGTTGGCGTATAACTGTTCATAGTAATCTCTTATAATATTTTGTATTTCTGTGGTATTGGTCATTATTTTTCTGCCTCCATTTCTTATTTTGTTTATTTGGGTACTGTCTCTTTTCTTGGTGATCCTGGATAGAGGTTTGTCAATTTTGTTTATCTTTTAAAAAAACCAGCTCTCGGTTTTACTGATTTTTTTCTATTTTTTAAAAAAAAAATCTCGGGCTTCCCTGGTGACGCAGTGGTTGAGAGTCCGCCTGCCGATGCAGGGGACACGGGTTCGTGTCCCAGTCCGGGAAGATCCCACATGCCACAGAGCGACTGGGTTCGTGAGCCATGGCTGCTGAGCCTGTGCTCCGCAACGGGAGAGGCCACAACAGTGAGAGGCCCGCGTACCGCAAAAAAAAAAAAATCTTCCAACAAACAAAAGTCCAGGACCAGATGGCTTCACAGGCAAATTCTGTCAAACATTTAGAGAAGAGCTAACACCCTTCCTTCTCGAACTCTTCCAAAAAATTGCAGAGGAAGGGACACTCCCAAAGTCATTCTATGAGGCCACCATCACCCTGATACCAAAACCATACAAAGATACTACTAAAAAACAAAATTACCGACCAATATCACTGACTAATATAGATTCAAAAAGCCTCAACAAAATACTAGCAAACAGAATTCAACAACACATTAAAAGGATCATACACCATTATCAAGTGCGATTTATCCCAGGGATGCAAGGATTCTTCAGTGTACGTAAAGCAATCATTGTGATACACCATATTAACAAATTGAAGAATAAAAACCATATGATCATCTCAATAGATGCAGAAAAAGCTTTGGATGAAATTCAACACTCATTTGTGATAAAAAAAACTCTCCAGAAAGTGGGCGTAGAGGGAACCTACCTCAACATAATAAAGGCCATATACGACAAACCCACAGCAAACATCATTCTCAGTGGTGAAAAACTGAAACCATTCCTCTAAGCTCAGGAACAAGACAAGGATGTCCACTCTCATCGCTATTATTCAACATAGTTTTGGAAGTCCTAGCCTCTGCAATCAGAGAAGAAAAAGAAATAAAAGGAATACAAATTGGAAAAGAAGTAGTAAAACTGTCACTGTTTGTAGATGACATGATACTATACATAGAGAATCCTTTAAAGATGCTACCAGAAAACTACTAGAGCTAATCAATGAATTTGGTGAAGTTGCAGGATACAAAATTAATGCACAGAAATCTCTTGCATTCCTATACACTAATGATGAAATATCTGAAAGAGAAACTAAGGAAACACTCCCATTTACCATTGAAACAAAAAGAATAATATACCTAGGAATAAACCTACCTAGGGAGACAAAAGACCTGTATGCAGAAAACTGTAAAACACTGTTGAAAGAAATTTAAGATGATACCAACAGATGGAGAGATATACCATGTTCTTGGATTGGAAGAATCAATACTGTGAAAATGACTATACTACTCAAAGCAATCTACAGATTCCATGCAGTCCCTATCAGCATTTCTCACAGAACTAGAACAAAAAATTTCACAATTTGTATGGTAACACAGAAGACCCCGAATGGCCAAAGAAGTCTTGAGGGAAAAAAACTGGAGCTGGAGGAATCAGACTCCCTAACTTCAGCATATACTACAAAGCTACAGTAATCAAAAGACAATATGGTACTGCCATAAAAACAGAAATACAGATCAATGGAACAGGATAGAAAGCCCAGTCATAAACCCATGCACCTATGGTCAACTAATCTATGACAAAGGAGGCAAGGATATACAATGGAGAAAAGACAGTCTCTTCAGTAAGTGGTGCTGGGAAAACTGGACAGCTACATGTAAAAGAATGAAAATAGAATACTCCCTAACACCATACACAAAAATAAACTCAAAATGGATTAGAGACCTAAATGTAAGACCAGACTCTATAAAACTCTTAGATGAAAACATAGGCAGAACACTCCATGACATAAATCACAGCAAGATCTTTTCTGATCCACCTCCTCGAGTAATGGAAATAAAAACAAAAATAAACAAATGGGTCCTAATGAAACGTAAAAGCTTTTGCACAGCCAAGGAAACCATAAACAAGACGAAAAGACAACCATCAGAATGGGGGAAAATATTTGCAAACGAATCAACGGACAAAGGATTAATCTCCAAAATATATAAACAGCTCATGCAGCTCAATATTAAAAAAACAAACAACCCAATCCAAAAATGGGCCGAAGACCTAAATAGACACTTCTCCAAGACATACAGATGCCCAAGAGGCACATGAAAAGTTGCTCAACATCACTAATTATTAGAGAAATGCAAATCAAAAATGCGATGAGGTATCACCTCACACCAGTTAGAATGGACTTCATTAGAAAATCTACAAACAACAAATGGTGAAGAGGGTGTGGAGAAAAGGAAACCCTCTTGCACTGTTGGTGGGAATGTAAATTGATACAGCCACTATGGAGAACAGTATGGAGGTTTCTTACAAAACTAAAAATAGAAATACCATATGATCCAGCAATCCCACTACTGGGCATATACTCAGAGAAAACCACAATTCAAAAAGACACATGCACCCCAGTGTTCATTGCAGCACTATTTACAATAGCCAGGTCATGAAGCAACCTAAATGCCCATCCTCAGACGAATGGATAAAGAAGATGTGGTACATATATACAATGGAATATTACTCAGCCATAAAAAGGAACGAAATTGGGTCATTTTTTGAGACGTGGATGGACCTAGAGACTGTCATACAGAGTGAAGTAAGTCAAAAGAGGAAAACAAATATCATATATTAACGCATATATGTGGAACCTAGAAAAATGGTACAGATGAACCGTTTTTCAGGGCAGAAATTGAGACACAGATGTAGAGAACAAACGTATGGACACCAAGCGGGGAAAGCCGTGGGGGCGTGGGAGTTGTGGTGTGATGAATTGGGAGATTGGGATTGACATGTATACTCTGATGAGTATAAAATTGATGAGTAATAAGAACCTGCTGTATAAAAAGAAAAAGAAAAAAGGTAACATTCTTTTCTCCCAGTTAATGTTTTCTCTTTTTTGTTGATTTTCATGGCATGGGATAGCAGGCCTATCCTATATTTACAACACTGCTTTTCCAATTTTGTCTGAAGAGCCATGTCTTGGAAACAATAGATGTGAACTTTTTTCTACTAATATAAAAATCATTGTCTTTCAGTAGGGTAGTATATTCTACTTATAGCTATTTTAGTGTGTTTTTCTTTTCAGTCTCTTCACGTTTTTCTTTACTAAAATGTCATGTTTACTTTCTTGTATATTCATTCCTCCATATTCATGCATTAAATCATTCAAAATATTTATTAAGCAAAAAAAAGAAAAGAAAAGTTGCTCAACATCACTAAATATTGGAAAAAATTCAAATCAAAACTACAACAGGGTATCAACTCACAGCAGTCAGAATGGCCATCATTAAAAAGTCTACAAATAATAAATACAGGAGAGGCTACGGAGAAAATGGAATCCTCCTACACTGTTGGTGGGAATGTACATTGGTGCGGCCACTGTGGAAAACAGTATGGGGGTTCCTTAAAAAACTAAGAGTTACCATATCATCCAGCAATTGTACTCCCCGGCATATATCTGGAGAAAATTCTAATTTTAAAAGATACATGCACCCCAGTATTCATAGCAGCAGTATTTACAATAGCCAAGAAATGGAAGCAACCCAAATGTTCAACAACAGATGAATGGATAAAGAAGATATGGTGTGTTTGTGTGTGTGTAATATATATTTGCATACCTATACACACTCAATGGAATATTACTCAGCTATAAGAAAAAATGAAATAATGCCATTTGCAGCAATATGGATGGACCTAGAGATTATCATATTAAGTGAAGTAAGTCAGATAGAGAAAGACAAATGTTATCACTTATATGTAGAATCTAAAAAAATGATACAAATGAACTTATTTACAAAACAGAGATAGACTCACAGACCTAGAAAACAAACTTATGGTTACCAAAGTGGATAGCGGAGGATGGGGGGCAGATAAATTAGGAGCTTGGGATTAACAAATACACACTACTAGGTATGAAATAGATGAACAACGAGGAGCTGTTATATAGCACAGGGAACTATACAGTAAGTCCCCTACATACGAACCTCCAAGTTGCAAACTTTCAAAGATGCAAATGTGCATTTGCATGTCCAATCATGTAAGGCGTGAGTGAAATTGCAGCTTGCCCTCCGTCTCCTACTGCTGATGATCCTTCAGCTCTGCCGTCTCCCACCTCCTCTCCCTCCTCCAGTCAGTAACTCTTCTTCCCTGTTCACTCGATGCCAACCCCTGTATGCCAGCTGTTGTACTGTACTACTGTACTTTTCAAGGTACTGTACTGTAAGATTAAAAATGTTTTCTTTATTTTGTGTGTTTGTTTTTTATGTATTATTTTGTGTGAAAATTATTATAAACCTATAATAGTACAGTACTATGTAGCTGATTGTGTTAGTTGGGTACCTAGGTTAACTTTGTTGGACTTAGGAACGCACTCTCGGAATGGAACTCATTTGTATGTAGGGGACTTACTGTATTCAATATCTTGTAATAACTTACAATGTAAAAGAATCTCAAATCACTTTGCTGTACATCTGAAACTAACACAACATTGTAAATTAGCTATACTTCAATTTTTAAAAATGGTTAAAAAAAAAAAGGAACCCCAAAGAGAGTAATTGTTGACTTCTCACCAGAAACAGTGGGGACCAGAAGGCAGTGGCATATTCAGAATGATAGGAAAAAAGTAACAGCTAACCAGGAATCCTATAATCAGCAAAATTTTCTCACAAAAATGAAGATGTTAACAGATAAAGAAAAACTGAGAATTTCTTGCTAGCTGACCTGCCTGCAAGAAATACTAAAGGAAGTTCTTTAGGTTGATAGCAAGTGAAACAAAAAGCATTGGTAATTAGGTAATTATACAACAGTATAAATGCAAATTTCTTTTCCTTTCTTCTCTTGTATTATTTAAAAAGCAAATGTATAAAACATATAATTGTTTGTTGGGCTTTTATCATATAAAATGTAATATAAAAATAACAGCACAAAGAAGGAAGGTGGGAACCAGTTTGGGAATAAGGAATGACACTAGGGAATAACTCTAAGCCATGGGAAGAAACGAAAAGAACCAGAAATGGTAAATAAGAAAGTTAATATAGGGGCTTCCCTGGTGGCGCAGTGGTTGAGAGTCCGCCTGCCGATGCAGGGGACATGGGTTTGTGTCCCGGTCTGGGAGGATCCCACATGCCGCAGAGCGGCTGGGCCCGTGAGCCGTGGCTGCTGGGCCTGCGCGTCGGAGCCTGTGCTCCGTGACGGGAGAGGCCACAACAGTGAGAGGCCCGCGTACTGCAAAAAAAAAAGAAAAGACAGTTAATATAACAAATTATAAATATATACTTTCATTCTTTACTTCTCTTAGCTTCTTTGAAACACATAAAATTATATGAAGTAATTAAAACTATTATGGTTGCATCGTCTATTTCAAAACTTACCACAGGGCTTCCCTGGTGGCGCAGTGCTTGGGAGTCTGCCTGCCGATGCAGGGGACAGGGTTCTTGCCCCAGTCAGGGAGGATCCCACGTGCTGCGGAGCGGCTGAGCCCGTGAGCCATGGCTGCTGGGCCTGCACGTCCGGAACCTGTGCTCTGCAATGGAGGAGGCCACAGCAGTGAGAGACCCGCATACTGCCAAAAAAAACCCCACAAAGCTATAGTAATCAAGACAGTGTGGTACTGGCATAAGGATAGACATAGAGATCAGTGAAATAGAATTAAGAGTCCAGAAACAAACCCTCACCTTTATGGTCAGTTGATTTTTGACCAGATTGTGAAGACTATTCAATGTGACAGTGTAGTCTTTCTAACAATGGTTCTGGGACAAGTGCATAGCCACGTGGAAAAGAATGAAGTTTGGACCCCTATCTCGAAATGGATCAAAGACCTAAATGAAAGAGCTAAAATTATAAAACTATAATTATATATAAGCTAAAATAATAAAACTTTTAGAAGTATAGGCTTAAATCTTTGTAACCTTGGGTTAGACAGTGTTTTCTTAGATATGACACCAAGAGCACAAGCAATAAAATAAAAAATCAATTAATTAGATATCAGCAAAATTAAAACTTTTCTGTGAAGGACCAACAAAGAAGTGAAAAGATAACCCACAGAATGGCAGTAAATCATATATTTGTTAAAGAACTTGTGCTTAGAATCTATAAAGAGCTCTTACAACTCGATAATATAAAGACAACTAATGTTTTTTAATGGGCAAATATCTGAGTAGACAGTTCTCCAAAGAAAGTATTCAAATGACCAGTAAGCATATGGAAAGATTCTTGGTATCATTAGTCATCAGAGATAGGCAAATCGAAACACAGTGATCTACCACTTGACACCCACTAAGATGACTATAGTCAAAAAGACAAATAATAAGTATTGACAAGGATGTGGAGAAATTGGTGCCCTCATACACCATGTTACTGTACAGTGGTACAGCTGCTTTGGAAAACAGTCTGGCTAAGTTCCTTAGAAAGTTAAACGTGAAGTTACCATATGACCCAGCAATTTCACTTCTAGGTATATACCCATAAGAAATGAAAACAAATGCCAAACAAAGACTTGTACACAGATGTTCATAGCAGCCAAAAGTGGGAGCAACCCAAATGTCTATCAGCTGATGAATGGATAAACAAAATGTGGTATTTCCATACAATGGAATATTGATTGGCCATAACAGAGAATGAAGTATTGACACATGCTACAACATGGATGGACCTTGAAAACATTATGCTAAGTGAAAGATGCCGGTCATAAAGGACTACATACTGTGTGACTCTGGACATTTATCTGAAATGTCCAGAATAGGCCAATCTATAAAAGACAGAGATGGGGGTTATTTGGGGAGATGGGGAGTGACTGCAAATGAGCATGGGGGTTTCCTTTTAGGGGGGTGAAAATATTCTACAATTGACTGTGGTGATCGTGGCAGAACTCTGAATGTACTAAAAGCCATTGAATTGTACACTTTTTTTTTTTTAAGCAACTTTCATGGTTTGGATGCTTTTTTTTTTCAAATTTATTTATTTATATTTATTTTTGGCTGTGTTGGGTCTGTTTCTGTGCGAGGGCTTTCTCTAGTTGCGGCAAGTGGGGGCCGCTCTTCATCGCCGTGCACAGGCCTCTCACTATCGCGGCCTCTTCTGTTGCAGAGCACAGGCTCCAGATGCACAGGCTCAGTAGTTGTGTCTCACGGGCGTAGTTGCTCCGCAGCATGTGGGATCCTCCCTGACCAGGGCTCGAACCTGCATCCCCTGCATTGGCAGGCAGACTGTCAACTACTGCGCCACCAGGGAAGCCCTGTACACTTTTAAGTAGGTAAATTGTATGGTATGTGAATTATATCTCAGTAAAGCTGATGTACACAATATTCACTTCAGTAACCCTGAAGAGAGCCTAAAAAGACAGCATTTCTGTTCCAAAACACGTACAGTTTTGTTAGAGATATATATGACTGCCATGTTTATTAAGATGTTGAAGACAGAGAAAACTGGCTTCAAATATGAGCCCCAGAAAATCATAAGCGCAGACATCTCTACTTGCTGGCATTGATTTGTATGTTACCACAGGCAAGCCTATGTTGCACTGGGGTGAGTAGCTGCACGGTTGCATTTCTTCGTTGAAGATGAATGATTCTCCTGAGCAGTGTTGGACATGAGAGTAGCTAACGCAAATGAAAATAAAACTCCTCCAGTTCCCTAACTCATTGAGTGGCACCATCATTCCTCCACTTGCCCAAGCCAAACATCTCGGAGTCATCCTCAATTCCTCCCTCACTCCCATTTCTAATCTATCACTAAGTCCTGTCAGTTCTGCCTCCTAAATATCGTATATTCACTTACTTTTTCCCATCTTCTACCATCACCAACCTAGTTCAGGTTATCATCTCTTACCTCAGCTATTGCAGGAACCTTTTAGCTGGTCTTGTTGCATCTCTTGCTTGCTTCATTTCTCCATCAAGCAACCAGAGTGATCTTTTAAATTTTGGAATATATGTGACCTTGCTTGATCTTCTTCAGTAGTTTCTCATTGCTCTTAAAAACCAAAATCCTAAACATGGCCTACAAGGTCCTGCGTACCTGTCTGTCCTCATCTTAAGCCACTCTTTCCGTCACTCTCAGTACTCCGCTAATGACCACCTCCTAGACAAATTTGATGGCCTCTTTCTTTACCCTGGCCTTCATTATTGACCACTGCCTCCTTATTGAAATTGTCTTTTTTTTTGTCCTTTATGTTCTCATCACTCTTCTGTGTTATCTTTTCCTTCTTGCCACTCAACTATGAACATTTCCAATATACTCTTTCCTTCTCCATATTCTATCCTCTGTCCTTTAAGTGGATTGATATTTTTCAACTATTACCTGAGTTCCAGTCCATATCTGCAACAGCCCACGTGATATCGCCAAAGTTACCTCAATCTCAACATGATTAAAATAGAAGTTAACATTATTTTGATCCTTTATCCCCAGAAACATTTCCTTCCAATTTCTTCTTTCAGTGGTATCAGCATTCTCTCAGCCATTCAAACTATGTACTTCAGAGCCATTTTTAATTGACCTATCTTCTATTCCCCATATCAAATCAGTTACCAAGTTCTACTGATTCTTCCTTTAGAGTGTTTATTATATCTTTCTATTTCCATTGTCACTATTTCTGACCCTCATCCACTTCATTCTTCATCTCTTAACAAGTCCATTTAAACAGTTCTCGCTGTATGTGTTTTCTCACACTCACGTCTGTTCTAAACACCACTGGCATTTCAATCTTATTAAAACTCCAGTTTCATCATATAACTTTCCTTCTCAAAAAGTTTCAGTAACTTCTCATTGCCAGCAGAATAAATCCCAAAATCTGTGGCCTGTTATGCAAAACCCTTAACACTCCAGCCCGATGTTTCACAAATTGCATTCCACAAGATGTTAGTAAATGATCTACATACTCTGGATTAAACAAAGTTACACGGTTTCTTCACTGTAAAAGTTCCTAAAACTTTTAATGAACTAATGTGCATTAAAACTCTCCAAGAGGTTGTATATAGAATGCAGCATTTCCAAAATGGATTTGACTAAAGAACCCTATTTTTTTTTTTTTTTTTTTTTTTTTT
>NW_006798085.1:778580-781519 GCF_000442215.2 Lipotes vexillifer
CCCTGCATCGGCAGGCGGACTCTCAACCACTGCGCCACCAGGGAAGCCCAAGAACCCTATTTTTATACACCATCTGTTAACATTTTTCATGACACTAATGTTCTAAGGAAAAGCATCTAGGAAGTGCTTAGGTAGCCCCATCCTACATTTCCAGTCCTATTTCCCATTAATTTCCTTACATCAATTGTCTGCTTGGGCCAAATGACTGTTAGTTCCCCTGAGACGTGCTTAGTCTCAAGCACAGTCTGAGTCTTTATTGATTCTGTTCTGCCCACATGGAATGCCCTTCTCTTTCTCTATATATATTTTTTAAGTTGAGATACAATTTATATATCAATTCATATATAAAATTCACAATTTTAAGGTATACAATTCAGTGGTTTTTAGTATATTCACAAAATTCTGCAACTATCACCAGTATCCAAATCCAGAACATTTTCATCACCCCAAAAAGAAACCCCATAACCATTAGCAGTCACTCCCCATTCCCCTCTCCCCCAACCCCTGGCAACTACCAATCTGCTGTCTCTCTGGAATTGCCTGTTCTGGGCATTTCATATAACCTTTCTATAGCTAGATATCCTGCTCATCTACTCTAAGATCATGTCTATTTGTTCAGTCATTTGTTAAGTCATTCAGTTAAAATCACAACACGGTCATGTGTCAGGCTGTGAATATGCAAAGGTAGATGACATTCTGCCTTTAAGGAACTCCCAGCCTAGTGAAGGAGACAGACAATAGGTGCCGGGAACAAAGTGCCATAAGGAACAAAGTGGTACAGTTAATAAATTGTGGAGAGTCAGGTAAAGCCTGAATGAGGAGGTAGCATTTTAATAACTGGATATTCATTTGTTCATTCATTCATAAATTCATTCATTCAGCAAATATCTATTGGACCCTTATTATGTGTCAGGCACAGTGTTGGACTCTGAGGATACAAAGATGAAGAAGAAAAATTCCCTGTACTCAAGGAGCTCAGCCTGGAGGAGATACATATATACACAGTTTCAAAACAATGTGATATAAGTTGTATTAGAGGAATGTAAAGCTTGCTGTGGCAACAGAGAGAAAGGAATAACTAACTCCGTTTGTTAATTTGAAGAAAAGGTAGAAGCTTACCAAGTGGATAAAGATTGGGTGGGGGGCTGGCATTTCAAGCAGAGAGACTAGACCTCTGACTGTGCCAGCCCAATGCTCATTTTGACTGAGCTGGAGCACCTAATGCCTGTGTCACTCTGACTAGCCCTTAATCACATTCCTGGTGTGGTCCTCTTCATACGTGGATGCCTTGTCTCCCCAGAGGCATTATGTGTCATTTAGGATAAGAGCTTTGTCTTGTCACTCTTAGCACCCTCATTCTCATAGTGTTTTATGCATAGTAATTTTTTATAGATCCACATGGGTGAAAGGACAGCTGAGACAATGTCATTGACACCCTCAAGAACCTGCTGCCCAGGTCTTCTGTCACATATCCCCCTTCAAGGGCCTGAGACCTCTTGTGTAGATGAAGGACTTTAACATGGAATGAGCACACAAGTGCTCCCTCTGTGGTCCATCTCCTATACAAGAACACAAAAGTAGCTCCTTAGACTAATCCTTTTTGCTATTGCAAAATCTTGTGATCAGCCATGTTAAAAGACAAAGGGACCATCTTAGAAATGTGCCCTGTGTTCATAGCTAGGTAGATACTGTCAACACTAAAGATCATTTTTAAATTTTAATCAGTTGACTTGAAGTACAATAAAACAGATTACACTCCATAATCAGTTTTTGCCTTCAAAGTGGAATCTGAGGTTTCCCGGAGAAGGAATTCTGCCTCAAAATTCTAACAGAAATTCTGCCTGAGTTTCCAGCCTGCTGGCCTGCCCTACAAATTTCAGACTCAAGATCACAAGATCAAGTCTTACCTGATTTTACAGCCTGCTGGCCTACCCTACAGATTTCAAACTCGCCAGCCCCTACATTGTGTGAGCCAGTTCCTTAAAATAAATCTCTCTATACATAAGCAAAAAATAAAGATTAATATAATTTCTATTCCAAACACAGACTGATTCAGGTCAAGGAAATTAAGAGATTCAATAAAACTGCTGCTTCACAACCTTCTCTGAAAATTAGAGATAGGTATTGGGGAGATAATTGACTGAGGACAGCAACAAGGGAAGCCCCAAATAGGATACAGGTTTTTCTCCTGCTTCAGAAAGACAGAACTCAGTCCAAGAGGGCTTCATTGCTTTGTTAGTGTATATGTCACTTCATGAGGTCTTGCTATGGAGCATCCTACAGCTCACAGACTTTCAAGGTGGTCTCCTCCTACTCTCCAGGAGCACAGGATTGCTCGTGGGGGCCGCGGGCTCCTTCCTCAGTGTCAGTAGAGCACCCATTGTTTAATAATACTGGGATGCAGCCCTGATAGAGTCAGGGCTACAGTGATTTTGACAGTAATAACTGTAAACCCACTGTTCTTGGATTTCAGGAAGGCTACCCAGAAATGGAGATTCTCTGGCTGATGATCAAGTCCTGGAATATTGGAATATTTATGTACAGCAGCAGCAACTATATGTCTAGTGAAAAGTGGTGTGGCCTGGCACTGCGTTTCCTTGACCACCTTGGCTCCCTTAAGAGAAGCTATGAAACTCAGGTGAGGAGGGAGAGGGCTACGGGTGGATGGCATGACTCAGGGACAGAGAGGTTCTACATAGCTCTCGTTAAGGACACAACCCTACCTTCCTTGGCTAGGAAAGGATCTTGACCATTGTTCCTCTCAGTGGTTCCACAAAAGTGCAAGAGTTATGGGACTATAAACAGTAATTTTTTATAGTGAAAACCAGGAAGAATGGTGAACAAGGCAAACTTAGGAATAGAAAATGGAATCTAATTAAGAAGAATGCCAAGAGTGGGCTCTGGAAAGATGCATCCCTGTCAATGCCAGCGCTCGTAGG
>NW_006798085.1:781830-812507 GCF_000442215.2 Lipotes vexillifer
GGGCCTCTCACTGTTGTGGCCTCTCCCATTGCGGAGCACAGGCTCTGGACGCGCAGGCTCAGTGGCCATGGCTCACGGGCCCAGCCGCTCCACGGCATGTGGGATCCTCCAGGACCGGGGCACGAACCCGCGTCCCCCACATCAGCAGGCGGACTCACAACCACTGCGCCACCAGGGAAGCCCAGGAACTATTTTGAGTAGCAGGCTTCTGGGCCCTTAGCTAAGCAGGAGAGGCTTGATAGAGAAAAAGGTTTTGTATCACATAAGAGCAAAGGATCTTTTATGTTTTAAGTACTTCCTCCCTTCTTCTGCCTATCTCTAGTGAACAGACCTAGTGTCATGGGATCCCTTTTCCCCAGGTGAGTACTGTATGTTCTTCCCAGAGTGGTGCCTCAGGTCTCTCATGCCATCACCCTGGGTCTGGGAAGATTTCCCACATTTCATTTCCTCTCAAGAAATCTATTTGCTGTTCTCTTTCCCAGATTCATGTTCTGTACAGTGAGCTTGTGGAAACATTAAATAAAAAAAAAGGGCCCACTTGTTAATGAAGAGTGAGAACTGCTGGAACAGAGCAAGCTGACAGTGACTTGAAGATGTGTGGTCCTGAGATGTTGAATATTTAAATTCTTACCAAACTTACTGTTGAGTTTTTGTTTCTGTTTTCTCCTGCCCTATTTTCATGTTGTTAAATGACATTTTCTAAAATAAAAGCATTTTGACTTTTACTGCTGTGACCAGCTAATTTCTGGGGGACAAATGATTTTTTCCAGAGTGCTAAGGAGCTAAGGAACATTTTATATATATATATATGTATGTATGTATGTATGTATGTATATATACAGAAATAGCCCATGTGAGAGCAAGATGATTCATGCCCCATGTGACCAAAAGGGGATGTTCATCCCAGTCCCACACAGGTTGCATTTTATTCAAGAAGTGCTCAAATTCGCAATACCTGAAGGTAACAGAGAACCATAGACTCTTCATCGGAAGGACCTTAGTGGTCTTTGGGCCCAGCATCGATCAGATTTCATGAAATCGATGACATCCTTGAGACTTGGTTGTGCAGTCTGTATTAGAACATAGCCTGTGACAAACTCCCGAGACAATGCAATCTGCCGTTTTTTTGTTAATTGATAAAATACCCTTCCTCATACTGAACAGAAATGTGTCTCCCTGTAACAAGTTTGTTTCCTCTTTCCCCCATCCTCCTGACTTTTTTGTCTTCCGGTTAAACATCCTCAGACCCCCTCAGCTGTTCCTCATATTGATGTAGTCACCTCACCTTTCCCAGAGCCAAGGCCCATGTTCCAGTGAGGTCTGACCCACACAGAGTTCAGCAGCCTCATTCTGGCTAGACTTGCATTAGTGTACCGTAAGATTACACTGGCTTTTTTTTCCCTGTTGATTTGTATTAACATTTTTTAACTTTTGATTTTGAAATAGTTTCATACTTACAGAAAAGGTGCAAATTGCCACATACCCTTTACCCAGATTCCCCATTTGTTAACATTTTACCACATTGCCTTATCAGTCTCTCTTTGTGTATTTCTTTCTGAACTATTTGAGATTAATTTACAGACTTCTTGCTCCATTACCCCTTAATGCCGCATTGTGTATTTCCTAAAAGCAAGGATACTATTCTCCTAAGTCAGGGGTCCCCAATCCCCAGGCCGCGGACCACAACTGGTCGGCGGCCTGTTGTTAGGAGCCGGGCTGCACAACAGTAGGTGAGCAGTGGGCGAGCAAGCGAAGCTTCATCTGCCGTTCCCCATCGCTCACATTCCCCACCCACGGCCCCCCACTGCCATCCGTGGAAAAATTGTCTTCCACGAAACCGGTCCCTGGTGCCAAAAAGGTTGGGGACCACTGTCCTAAACGACCACAGTACAACCATCAAAATTAGAAAATTAATAATGATACAAGTCTACCATCTAATCCACAGGCTCCATTCCAATTTCATTGATTGTCCTAATAAAGTCCTTCATAAGTTCAGGATCATAAGTTGCATTTAGATGTCATGTCTCTTTCGTCTCCTGCAAATGGAAACAGTTTCTCAGTCTTTCCTGATCTTTCATGACCTTGACATTTTTTAAGAGTACCGGCCAGTTACTTTGTAACATGAACCGCAACTTCTGTGTGTCTGGTGTTTCCTAATGATAAATTTACGCATTTTTGGTAGGCACACCACAGAAGAGATGTGTTCTTCTCAGTGCATCATACCAACAGACAGACAATGTCAGTTTGTCCCACTGATGGTTAAAGTTAAGATGGTGTCTACCATATTAGTAATTCATAAGTAATCAGGAAGTATTTTGTGGAAGACACCTTGAGACCAAATATCCTGTTCCTCATTGAACTCCCACTCACTAGTTTTAGCATCCATTGATGACTCTTGCTGGAATTCCTTTTTACTGTTTTACTTTTTACTGTTTAATGTTGATTTTTAAATTTCCATCATTCTGTCTTCATTTATTAGTTGGCGTTTGTTAGGGAGAGCATTTTCTTCTCTACTTATTCATATTTTAAAAATATGTTTTAGTACAGACTAATGGATCTTATTCAATGAGTTATAGTCCACTGTTTTGCTGCTCAAAGCTGGCTCCTATGTCCTTTTGACATGTCCCCATCATTCTTTGAACACTTCCTTACTTTGTGACATAGTAAGATGTTCCAGGCTCATCTTGTACTTTCCCTGCTCCTGCACTGGAATCAGTTATTTCTCCAAGGAGCCCTCATTCCTTTTAATGGAGAATGGTAGTATCCAAGATTTGGGTGCTAGGTGTACTCATTATTACTGGGGTGCCATTGTGTCTAGAGCCTCTCAGTGGACAGAGTTAGAAATAAATGTGTGGATGTGTATATATCTATACGTGCATATATGTATACATAAAACCGAGTTCGTACTGATACCTCCATTTTCAATCCAACACCAGAGGGTTCATTCTAGCCTTCCTCCCTTTCCATATTTGCAACTATCTCTTCCAACATTGAGAAATCTGGCTCCTATTAACCTCAAATATTCACTTATTTGCTCAATCATTTCCCTGCTTGAGAATAATCTCCCAGTCATGCCTCAGTCCTGACCCCACCATCCTGACCATGAGGGCCGCCCCTTCAGCCGAGAAGCCCTGGCAAACACTGGCCAAGTCATCAGCCGAGCTTCCAGCCCAGGGAGTGAGCAAGCTGAGTCCCTCGCTGAGACGCCACCAAGGGGAAGGTCAAGGAACCACATTCCATTCAAGCAGGCATTTCATATTGTTGACTCATAGGACTTACTGTTTACTCTCCCCTGCTTTCACCTTGGTGTTTTTCCTATTTAGTTTTGAGAAGTCAGCTCAAGGGTCAGTTCCTCAGAGAAACCTTCCTCCACCAGGTCAGGTTCTCTTGTCACGTGCTCTCTTAGTGCTCTGTTTTATTCTTCATAGTTTATAAATATATATTTCCTTGTGGACTGATTTGATTAACATCTGTCTCCCTCAATAGTCTTTAAGCTGCAGAAGGGCAGACAGTATGTTTCCTCACCACTGTATATCCCAGTGTCTAGCACAGTGCCTGGCACTTTCAACAAATACTGCTTAAAAGAATGAATGAAAACTTCGAAGTCTTCTTTTCATACATCCTGCTATTAACTGATGTCTCAGCTTTTACTTCCAGTCTGTTTAAGTGCATTTATCACTATTAAATTGCTCTCGCCAGTAGTTCTTTTTGGATATAGTGTCTATCTTTATTACAGTGTTATCCCACTCAGACCCACATTATCTGCATATTTGATCAGTGCGCCATCTAATATTTTTATCCAAATAGGTGATAAGACGTACTGAATAGGGGAGGGCTGAGACAAAGCTTGGTGACAGGCCTTGCAGTCCTACCCACAACTTCATGCATTCATGCAACAAACACTTTCTGAGCACTTTCTACTATATACTGGGCACGGTTATAGGTACTGGGGATAAAGTCATGAGCAAAATAGAGGATGAAGTCTCTCCTTTGAGGAGCTTACATCCGAGTGAGTGTGTCAGATAATAAATTAGTATATAAATAAACTTTGTTCTTTTAACTAGCAGACTTTGGGATGATCATTCACCCATTCCATAATTGTACTGTCTACATTTTCCCAACTTTTTCACAAGGAAAAAGTCACACATGAATGATTCTGTCAATGCCTTGCTAGGATCCTGATACACTGTGTCAACAATGTTGCCCTGCTTTACCCACTTACATACACTCACCTCATTTCAGAAAAGAAAATGAGCTTAGTCTGTCTTGCGCTATTCTTAGGTAGAGGGTTTTATAAATCCTTTGTGATCACTAATTCCCTTTCAGGTCTCATGCAAACCATCCTTTCCCATAACGTATAGAAATTTGCCTGGGATTAAGAGGAAATCTACCTGTCTAAAGCTTGTGAAACCTATCATCCTCCCTTTAAAAAGGAGCATATGTCCTTCTCTCTAGGCTTCCAGCATCTTTATTATTCCCCATGGTTACAAACACCAGCGCAGTGATCTCATCAACAGGTTCTCTCAACATCGTGAAATACAATTTGGGCCAGGAGACTCAAAATCATTTAAAGCACCCTGAGGCTTTCTTACAATTTTCGTATTTACTGTGATCCTCAGGTCCCTCTTACCAATGTCTGCTTGACCCTTTCCAGTCTAATGGACAGAGTTTGTATGGCGGAGAAGACCAGAGCAAAGGAGGAATTAAAGAGGTCCTCTGTATCTTTGGCAACATTACACCATTTCATTTTTCATTTTATACCCTGTGGTACTATTGGAATTATTTTTACATGTGCTTATATTACATTTATAATTTTAAAAACTAATTATTTTTAAAAATTTATATTTTATTTATTTTTATTTTTGGCTGCGTTGGATCTTTGTTGCTGTGCACGGGCTTTCTCTAGTTGCGGCGAGCAGGGGCTACTCTTCGTTGCGGTGCACGGACTTATTGCGGCGACTTCTGTTGCGGAGCATGGGCTCTAGGCACACAGCTTCAGTAGTTGCAGCACGCGGGCTTCAGTAGTTGTGGCTTGTGGGCTCTGGAGCTCAGGCTCAGTAGTTGTGGCACACGGGCTTAGTTGCTCCATGGCATGTGGGATCTTCCTGGACCAGGGCTCGAACCCGTGTCCCCTGCATTGGCAGGTGGATTCTTAACCACTGTGCCACCAGGGAAGTCCTTAAAAACTAATTCTAATGAAAACGAAACATACTATCTGCCCTACCTTGCAGACTTTTTAAGGCCTCCTTGATCTGCTTCTTGGCGTAAACAAAACTGAAAACAGCCTCTTTTTCTTACTCTTAGAATTAGCTCATTTGGGGTCAGGCCTCCCCGATATGATTCTGACAGCTCTGTGTTACTACTTTATATTCATCTGTGGTCAGATGCCCTCTCTCCACCTTTTTAATGTCTCATCATCAGAGAACTCCCTCATTTACATCATTTTCTTTCCATACTGTTACTTCTTCATTAAAATACTTCACAATTATATGGTCAGAATTTAGTTTTGAAGAGCTTTTCCACCCTTTTGGGAGGGCGGTTAAGTAGAAAGTGCAAGAAAACTAACAGTTGATGCACCCCTACTAAGAGCTGAGCCCTTCATGTGTGCCATCCCCTCTAACTGTCGTCACAACCCCAGGAAGGAGGTGGTGTCATTCTATTGTTGCCATTCCTTCCTTCCTTCTTTCCTTTCTTCCTCCCTCCCTTCCCTGTCATTCCTGTGGGAAACTGAGGCTCAGAGAGTTTGCGTCCCTTGATCAAGGTCACACAGCAGGTAAATGGCAGAGCCATGATTTAAAGCTAGATCTATGGGACCCCTGCTCACTCTTTGCCCTCATGATACCTTTCTTTTCTCTGAAACATCTGAAGTCTGCCTTCTTAAATTCTAGGGCAAAATACCTTACTATGTCCAGCCTTATGCTCTCACAAGCCCTGAGCTAATACGGTTGCTCTTTAAGTTTCCACTTCGCCAATCAGTTCTTTGTTATTGGTCAGAATTAGGTCATGGAGAACAAACAGTTCTGTTGTGGATTTCTCTACTTTCTAAGGGGCAATATTGTCAGCAAGACAAGTAAAAAATTTTGAAATGTTCTTCTTTTAAGCAAATGAAGCAAGAGAAGCCCTGGACAAAGTCCCTCATTGCTGCTAGATCTTGCCCAATGCCATTCTTGTGATCTGCATCAGGAATACATCATCCATTTCTCCCATTTTGTAAAGTGCTGTGTGACGTACTTATACTATATTACTCCTGGTCCTTTCTCCTTTCAACTTCACCAAAACTCTGTAGAGGACTCTGTCCTCACGTTTGTGGATATCTATGCACACAGCACAATACCACCTCCCATTCTCAAGGGCACCTTTCTTCTTTACAATGTGCTCCTCCTGGTACCAAATTCCAGTTGTAAGTTTCATTCCTCCAAGTCTTAATGATATCTCTTAGGTGATATTTACTTCCTTGAGTTAAAACTTCAAGTTTCCCTCATAACCTTAGGTTGAACCATATGAAGTTGCCATTTTTGTAGGTCAAAACCGTGGAATATTGGCAATTTCGTGTGGTTCAACCCAATTCACGTGCTGTGTATTGATACAGAAAACAGCGTAAGTCGTAAGTTCTATTTATGACTCTTCCCAGATGTATTCTCCTATGACTGAACAGGCACCTCTTCCAGTGCTGTTCTTCTTGTCATATCTGATATCATCCATAGTCATTGATTATATTTATAATATCAGGTCATTTTTCTCCTTTCCCCTCCATTTTCAATTTACAGTTCTCTGTATCAGATCAGCAAGGCTCTGGGTAAACACATTATTCCCAGTTATCATAGAGAACTCTGTCCCTAGCCAAGAGCCCAGCAATCCAGTATTTTAAACAATGGTTCAGACAAAGCAAATCCTATTCTACAGTTCCATCTCTACAGGCAACTATTTCACCACCCATCTATTCTTTTCTGAAGTACCGGTTTTCTTTTGCAAGAAAAAAAAAAACCCAAAACGCCACCTGGTCCGTCACATCCTTGGATTTTCTGGGCACAACTTCATAGTCCTTGGAGATGGTTTCTGTGTCTCCTTTGGTGGGGCCACTCATCCCTACAGGAGGTCCACCTGTTAGATCAAGAGGTGGAGGAAGGTGGAAATGGGCAGCATTTGTTTGATTTGATAGCTTTCCCATGGCTCTCTGCTAAACTGCAATGAAAATACATGATCAAAGAAAATATTCGTATTATGTCTGCACACTTATGGCCCCCTCCACATTGTCAGTCATGAAGCCACCAACTGTTCATTCATTCATTCATTCATCTGTCCATCCAGCCAATGAGTAATTGTGGTTTAGACCCAGATCCTACCCTCAGTGAGCTTACAGGAAAGAAACTGGGTAGGCTTACATTTATTATATTACAGTGATTATAATATTAAAGACAGAACGTGAATGCTGTAAAAGTAGGGGAAACGTGCTGAGATTTCAAAGGAGGGGATCAGGAAATGCTTTGTGGAGAAGGTTGAACTGGACTTTAAAGATGTATAGTATTTGAACATAAGGGGACAAGGGGAAGGGTATTCTAGGCCAAAAAAAAAACAAAAACAAAAAACCAAACCAAACAAAAAACCAGCATGGCAAAGGCACGTAGTCTTTCCATATAAGGAACGATGAATGTTTATTTGCAGCATAGAGTACTTGAAGGTGAGTATTGGGGGAAAGCTTTAAAAGGTGGGTTGGAACCAGGTTATGGAGCATCTCCAATACCTGGCCAAGGTGTTTGAACTTTATTCTGTAAGCCATGGAAGGAAATTGAGCTGGGGAGTGGTGTGGTCAGAGACAGACTCTGGGAACATTAATCAGGGCAACAGTGGGTGCAGTGGATTGGAGAAGGGAGAGTCTAGAGGTAGACTGATTTGGAGGTCATTGTAACTTCTCTATTTCACCCTTTTATAAAGCCCCATACTTTTTGTGAACAGCACTTATCACTGTAAATATCTATTTGCGTGACTGTCTGATGCCTGTCTCCTCCACAGTAAGCTCTCTAAGGGCAGAGACTTAGCTGCTTTGCTCACCGTTGTATCCCCAGGGCCTGACACGTGGAATTATGTGTTTGTCGAATGAATGAAAATAAGAATCAAATTGGGATAATAGCAGTGAAAACAGTGATGGTGGACTTGAGGACTATTAGAGAGACATAGAGATGGTGCAAAGGTTTCAGGTCTGGGTGGAGAGGATGTTTCAACAGCATCAAATATGGCAGAGAGCTTTGTATACCCCTATGAAGGTATCAAACCTGGTGACTTGGAAGCCACGATGTCTTTTGAGAGCAGTTTCAATGGATTGGTGAGGGCAAAAGCCAGACTGCAAAGCAATACAGGGGTGGGAAGTGGTAAGAAAGAGACGAAGCAGCACAGCATGGTGGCGTAACCTGGGACCAAACTGCCCAGGTTCGAATCCTTGCTCTCCCACTTACTAGCTGGACGGCTTTTGGTGAGGTACTTAACCTCTCTCCAGGCCTCAGTTTCTTGTCTATAAAGCTTCCATAACAATCCTAGAGTTGTTGTAAAGAGTAAATAAGTAAATACATGCAAAGCTGGTAGAGCGATGCCTGACACCCAGTAAGTGCTTCTGAAGGTTTGCAATTGTTATTCCGCTCTTGCTCTCTAGCAGGGTCACGTGTTTCCCTCCACCCACTAACTCTTGATACTCTCTTGTCATTCTGTTTCTCCAGGAGATCTGAATTTTCCAGCCCCAGGAAAGGCTTCCTACCGTTATGGGGCAGCTAGAGTGATGTGGGGTTTTTAACTCTTTTCTGTTGTTTTGCAGTCTTCTGCTCATCAGAGTCTCGACTCTGGTTTTTATTCCCCTTTACTTTCTCTATTGCCTGTTGTTATTTCTTCTCTAGAAATAGTGCGGTGAACTCTAGCAGACCCCGGAGAGGAAGCACCATTTTTGTCTCCTCTGCTTAACAATAAGGAGGGTGGGTTCCCCCTTGGCTTTTTTAGGATCTTTTTACCTTTACCTTTTGAGTTCTTTTTTTTTTTTTTTTTTTTTTTTTCGGTTTTCCCCTCATTCGGCCCAGGAAACTTCAACCTCTCTGATAAGGCAAAGGCCTGGGAACCTTTTTTTTTTTTTTTTGGCGGTACGCGGTCCGCTCACTGTTGTGGCCTCTCCCGTTGCGGAGCACAGGCTCCGGACGCGCAGGCTCTGCGGCCATGGCTCACGGGCCCAGCCGCTCCGCGGCATGTGGGATCTTCCCGGACTGGGGCACGAACCCGTGTCCCCTGCATCGGCAGGCGGACTCTCAACCACTGCGCCGCCAGGGAAGGACTCTCAACCACTGCGCCACCAGGGAAGCCCCCTGGGAACCTTTTTAATGCCTCAAGAAAAGTTGAAAGTTGATAAGCTCACATTTAATTGAACAAACACAAAGCCAGCAATTGCTCTAAAAGCCAAACCTGGTGCATCACTGCCTGCAGGGGCCTCGGAACCAGGAGGTACTTCCTGCTTGGCGTCTCACAGCTGACGGCCCTCATGCTCTCGTGGGAACCACCACCAGGAACTACTATTTGCCACCGTGGGGCACCTACACTCTCCTTAAGAGGGCATCTAGTGGCACGTTTGACACCTCCATTCCCATATTTCCCTAGCGCCATTTCTTTGTGTAACGGTAAGTAATGAGAAGCAGCGCCCTCTTCTACCACAGTTTTCTATTATTTTAAGCTGTCCTTGGATCGTGTGCCTCCACCCAACTGGGAAAAGGAAATTTCCCATGTCCTAGTCCACACATCTGTGGCTCCTTTTGCCCCCTCCTTTCCAGCAGGCACCTAGCCTCTGTGTGTAACCTGTGATCATGTATAAACCTTGGGCCACGTTCTTTGGCAGCTGTATTTAAGCCGTTCACGTCACCTGCATCACTGTTCATTTGTTTTTTTCCAACTGCAAGTCCACACAAGGCATGAACTTCCTTTTTGTGAGGGATTCCGCACAGTACATGTCCTTTAGAATTCTATTTTATCATTGTCAATAAGCGTTAAGGGCCAGAAGAGGCCGTAGAGATCATCTGTGCAACTTCCTCCTGTTTTAGGTAGTGAGGCCCAGAGAGGGGGAGCTCATTCAACAGTCCTTTATTGAGCATGTCGCATGTAGTAGCTGCTGTGAGGGCTACAAAGATACACCAGATGCAATCCCAGCCTTCTAGAAGCTTTTTGTCTAGTTGAAGTATGTTATGGACGAGGAAGAACAGAGTAAGTTCGTATAAACTGCTAAAGTGGTGCAAAGGAAGGGAGGGGGAAGCTCTTCTGGAGAGACCAGTGATGTCATCATGAAAAACGCCATTGAAGCTGAAACCTGAAGGGCTTCATAGCGATCGGGACTGGAAACATTCCAGAGGCTTTGCTCACAGGTGAAAAGGCAAGTAGTCTAGATTGGTTTATAGAGAAATACAGGAGATAATGGGGAAAAGCAGATCAGGGCCCGCATAGGGTGTTCAGTACTTCGCTTGCCTACATCCCACACCCCTCCCCCACCAGGCTAGCCCTGCTGACCTTATAGGTCTGACCTGAACGTCTACCTCCTCAGAGAAGCCGTCTCTAAGCAGGGCCCCTCGCTGTATTACCCTCTATTGCTGCATCCTACTTATTTCTTTCACAGCGTTTAGTGTAACAGGTAATTATATACTTAGCTATTTGTTTGTTGCCTCCCCCCACTAGACTAGAAGCCCCCTGAGGGCTGGGAATGTCTTTGTTTGATTTGTGGCTCTTGTTATTGCAAGGGTAGGGGCAGTGATAATGAAAACAAAGCACTAAATTGAACAGACACTAAAGAATCAAGTTTTGGTAGGAGACTGGCTATGATGACCAAACCAAAGGAGAGAAATCAGATTTTGAGCTTAGGTGACTAGGAAAATGGTAGCACTTAGGATGGGGGAGAAGAGCGGGTGAAGCAGTCTTCCTTGCAGCCACAGGGCTCCAGGGAGGAATGGAGTCACTGCGAGGAGCGGGGGATGTGGCATGTTCCTCTTTCTCAGACGCTATGGCTGAGAGAGGAGTCCTTGAAAGTCATGCCTGGGAGGTCCTGGCTGACCCTGAGAGCTTCTGGGCACTGGATAAACTTGTGCTGAGCGAACAAATGGTCAGTAAGTGGGAGCAGAGCTGGGGGACTGTTCAGTTCCTGGTGAACAGGCAGCAGAGTGAAAAGAAGGGGAAGGAGCTAAAGGAGAGGAAGTGGTTGGAGATGGAAAGGAGTCATAATTGGAGCAAGAAGATCCCAGAGGAAGTAGCAGGAACTCCAGAATGGAGGTTCTCCATAAAACAGAAAACAAAATTCACATTCACCACAGGTTTGGGCCTCGTCAAATCTCTCCCCTCCAAGCTTGAGCCAAAGACTAGGACATCTTCTCTTTTACTGAGTACCTGCTATGCGACAGATACTGTGCCGAATGCTGGAAATGGGAAGGGAAATAGGAGTGTCTCTACTCGCAAAGAGGAGTCAAGGAGAGGAAGCCAGATGTCAAGAGAGAAGGGCCAGAAAACGTGTGGCAGAGGGAGAAGCAGCGCAGCGCTTGAGAGCACACAGCCACTGCAGCTGGCCTGCGCTTGACTCGCTGCCGCGTATTAGCTGCGTGACCTCCGTGTGCCTCAGTTTCAACGGGAAAATAAGGATAAGAGCACCAACCTCACAGGGCTGTTTTTGGCAATAAATGATTTAAAAGGCACAAAGCACTGAGCACGGTACCTGTCACATAGTAAGCGTGAAATAAGTGCTAGCGGTTACGATGATGGCGAAAGTTCTTACAGGGTCTAACAACAGCACAAAGGAAGGAAGGGTCATTGTGACCCACAGCATGGGGGAAGAAGAGGTACCTCAGGAAAGGCAGCATAGAACGGGGGGGGGGGGAATTCTTGAATGGAGTCTTAAAATGTTGACAGGAGTTTTGCAGGTGATCAAGGGGGTGGCAGCGAGGGCATTTATGGGCAGAAAAATAAAGTCAGCAAAGACACAGGGTTGTGCTGCATTCAGAGCACATGAGCTCATGGCTGGAGCGGACGGGGCCACAGCAAGACGAGGCAGGAGAGAAAGGGCAGGGCCGCCATGATAAGGAGCTTGGACTCTTCGCTGTAGGCAACAGAGCCCCCGTGGGGAGGGAGGGCACTTTAGTAGGCCGATTCTATCAGCTACAGGGAGGATGGCTGTGGTGACAGGAAGGCCAGTCAGGAGAGCATCCGCTTGCACATGTTCTTCACCACCAGCAGGCAGGTCTGAATCCTTCTCAAACCACCCACTTTCCAGTCCTCTGCCGTGTGCTAGATGCTTCTGGTGACAGTGCGAGTGCCGGGGAGGGACAGGACGCAGAGGGAGACCATTAGGTCTAATGTGGAAACCACCAGTGGGTATCCCCCTGCGACAACAGGCTCAGGGCTTCAGATAAAATCTAGTTGGGGCTTCACAGCTGAAACAGACTATCCTCTGTGAAAGCTCTTGCTACCAAGACCCCACTGGTTCGGCAGGAACCAAGGTGTGCAGGAGTGGGGGGAAGGCGGGGGGTGGTGGTGCCAGTTCTGCTGTTTCTGGGAAGTGATGAGGAAGAGAGGCTTTGGAGGAAATTGAGCTTCAGAAAGTTACTTGCAGTAATAATAGAATGTCCTAGAGGTGCCACGGAACTGACTGAATGGGTAAGAGGATTAGTGGCATCAAGGCCATGAAACCCTAGTTGGGAACAGGGATGAAGGGCAAAACGTGGGAGCACTGAGGTGAGCGTCTCCCGCAGGCGCTCGCTCGTGGGGTTGCCTTGAGAAAGCTAAGGCTCTCTCTCTCAGCAGCCACTCTGACACCGTGGGCCTCCAGTGGTTGGCACCAGGCAAGTGCTGTCCCCGTGGAGAGGGCGCCGTTGTCCTTTAGTACTGAGCTTTCTGCTCAAGGAGCCCAGGGTCCCTCTGCAGTCCCATCCTTTTTAGCTTGACTTGGACCTGCTCAGGATACTCCCCCTGTAGTCCCTTCCCAGTCCTGCAGCTCAACCCCTACCTTCCTCTCTATCTGTATTAGCTTCATCCTTGAGCATAACTTCCATGCTAGTTTTGGTAAAGATTTTGCTTTCATTAGCTAATTTCTAGAACCACTTTCACCTTAAGACAAAGCTGGTCATTTGCATCTGAACAAATACTTTATGTAGTCAGCATCATGCTAGGAATGTTTTAATTTAAGGTCTGTTAGAGACTGGCTGGGGTGGGACTGGCTGCGTTGTCAGCAGCAGAGCCGGGGAGAGAGCGCAGCGTTGCCTCCCAGTGGAGAAGGCGGCGGTAGAGTTCAGGGTCAGGGTGTCCACCTCTGCTCTTTCCAAGTTGCTCAGCATCTTCCCTCCGGGGCTGCGTTTTCTTCAGCCGCGCCGCCTCTAGGAGGGACAGCAACTGTGGAGCCAGAGTCTCAGCACAGCGGGATCAGAGGCCAGCTCTCTGTGCCCTTTACACTTAGGAGGTGGATTTCCTTAAAACCCCACAGAGCACTTTAGGGACTCCTTTTTTTTTAGGCTGCCTTCTAGCAAATGAGAGAATGTGTGAAAAGAAGCACCCTGCAAACAGCTAAGCACTGTTGTCCTTGCTGTGGTTTGGCCCCCACACAGTCATTGCTCTTGAGCTGAACCACAGCAGGACGCCCTCAGGCTTCTTCACACAAGCTACAGGGACATCAGCCACGTCACAGGCACCTGCTCTAAGCGCTCCTTCTCTCATCACAGGGCTGCCGGGATGACTGCCACCCTGCTCTGCAAACTGGGCCCATCTCACCCTCATTCCCCCTGGGCTCTAATGCTTTCTGGTAGCTGGGAGCCCAGCTTTTTCTTACCATGTTTATTACTCGGTTCTCTGCTCCTGCCTTGGCTCCCGCTGTCTCTGACAAACGTCTGTGCTGCATTAGGCACCTCCTGTCTTTGTGTACCTTTGCCATTTTGCCCCGAAGGCCGTGGATGCCCTCCACACACACCTGGCCAGCACTACCTGAGGCAGTTTTTGGGGGGTGGGGTAGAAGACTGAGCGAAAAGCTTTCACAAAGGACCTGTTATGACCACAGGAGTCTAGAGCCATCCAGGGGAACACCTGACTCGGTCAGCTGATGGTCACTAAGCAGAGGGCCTTTTGGCCCCCAAAGGTTTGGGACATGTTTCCCACTGCTGTGCCCCCACCCTCCCCTCTCAACTACTTCAAGAAGGTCTCTGAGCCACAGTTCATTGCAACTATCATTTATTAAAAAATATATGTCTCCTTGGAAGGAACACTGGTAAACCAACTAGTGTCATGCTTGCTTTGAATCTCTGCTTTTCTTCCCTGGGAGGGGTAGAGGGTTGAGCATCACTCAGACTACATCACTTAACATCAGAGAAATCAAAACACTTCCAGCTCACCCCCTCCTCCCCAGAGTCATAATCAGACACCACTTTACCCCTCTTGCCTCCAATCCAGTGTACTGCGCAGGTAAAGCTGCTGCCCTTTCTTTACCCACATTCTGGGCCCCACACTTTACAGTTAGCCTCATCATGCTGGTAGGAGAACTGTTAACAGACTTCCTAAATCTGGCTGGTAGCGCTCAAAGCACCTTCGACATGTATGCTTTGCACCGGTTGTAACACAGTGGGCCAGGAAACAACAGGCTCAACCCTGGGGCCAAGCATGTCCACGCTCTTCTCCCCTGGGTCGTGCCTCCAGCGTGGAGCTGAGGGAGGCATGGTGGCTTCAAAGGAGCATGGTGGGGCGGGGCCCGGGCCACACCTGCCGCCTGCATTTCTGGTCAGAGAAAAACCCCCTTGACCACAAACACTGCCGTCTGACTCTGGGAAAAAGCAACAAGGCTTCACATCTCAACAGTAAGTGAATTGTAGCTCTACAGCTCAAACTGACAGCATTAAAGTCTACTTTCTTCTTGAAGAAACAGTAAGCTACCAGCTGTTGGTGAGGGATTGGGGTAGGTAGGGCATATGAAGCAGCTGCGAAAAAAACCCAAATCAAACTTTTCATTACGCGGCTGGCCAAGCTCAGGGCCGTCCCACTGTCCCAGCGCAGAGCTGGAAGGCAAGTGACTCCGCGTCCCTGCCAGTGGGCCCCATGACAGGGTCTCGGCTGAGCCCAGCATGTCCCTGGCAGGTGAGTGAAGGGACACGTTACAGTAGGAGGCCCAGCTCCTGTCGGTTCTCACCTGCCCCCACTCCCCTTTCCGCTGACGGGATGGCCAAGCCCGGGTCGCCTAGTCTATCACAAGGCCCGGCTCCTCCAGAACGTCATGAGCCTTTAGAACACGGTCAAATTGGATTCTACACATTCACTTAAATAGTAAAAGTAAAATTTGGAAGAATGAAAAGGCTGACACAGTAGCACAACATGGTTTTGGTTTAACAGCAGCTTAAAAATGAACAAAAAGGAAACCTCTCATGCAGACACATCAGGTGGCATAAAACAATTGGCAATTTAATACGTTGGGAGCACCGTTAGCCATTCTCTCGCTCCCCACATGCGGGCCTGACTGTGCCCCAAGGGCAGCATCGGCTCTAGGGTCACAGCTCCAAGCCTCTGGCCCCCGGGCCAAAGCCCTTTCTCACCGTTCTCTGGCTGACCTGACCCCTCCTAAAGAAAAGCCCAGCTCTCAAGAGAATGACCAATGCGGGTGCCCTCGGTACAGCACTTACTACCACTTTCACTCCCTCCCCAACCAGTTGGGATATAAGATGCCATCTGATTGGAATATGAAAATTAAAGCATTTCTCTAATAACACAGTACCATTGATGAAGTCTCCATAGATTTTCTAGTCCAAATGCGTGTGAATATATATATATATATTATATGAGAGTGTATAATATATATATATATATAATAACTTCTATATATTTTATATAAATTACATATATATATCTATATATAAATAAGATACTTTCTGTCACCATGACCGCGCTGTCCCAAGCCGCGAGGCAGTGTACAGATCGTAGCAAAGCCTGGGAGTCTCTCCTCGCGGGGTGCGCGGGGCTCGCTTCATAAGCCGCGCAGCTGTCCAGTCTGTCTTTCCATCAGTCCTCCTCTCTTCTCTTCGCTTCTGCTTGGTTTTATGAAAACAATGACTCTGATGGATTTGCACCTGTGCTAGTGCTTGGGAAAGGTCCATGCAGGAATGGGCACAGTCACATGATGAGTGAGATGGCATCATCCCAAAAAATAAACTAAAACAAAACAAAAATTTAAAAAAACAGAACAGGACTAGAAAACTCAATTTTTTGGACATATCTAAAAAAGGGGACAAGAACAGTAGTCATCTGTTCTCCCCATGGGGACAGGAATGAAGAGGGAGGAGGGAAGAGGGACTTGGTTTCTTCTGTTCACAATAGAATGGTTGGAGGGGATTCTTCAGAGTTTTTCAGGGGATGGGACCCAAATGTAGTGCCCAGACTGGTCCTCAATGATTTGTTTGATTTTGTTATAAATCTCTTCCAGTGAGTCACCCTGTACAATGGCTGAAGAGGAAAACAGAATTATTACTGTGGTCCACAGCAACCCCCTGCCCCAAACCCTGACAGTCTGGCCCATCCCAACCGTCCCACAGCTCAGCCCCGCTCATTCACTAGGCGGGCTGTCTGGGAGCCCAGGTCGCTGGGGAAACTGGCGGGCACTGCAGGCCCGGGGCTTGATGTCAACTTGCTAAGACAGTGAGACTGAGCAGCAATTAGTAGGAAAATGTGTTCTTCAAAAATGTTTATTGAGCACCCATTAGATGCCAGACCTTGTAGATCATGCCCCTTCTTGGCTGCCATGAGGCCGGCAGCTGGTAATTCTAACGCAGCCTTGCCAGAAGATGTGGAAAATCCTGGTTATCCAGAGCAAGAGCTGAAAAAGCCACAATTTCTGGCAAGGTGCCGTGCTCCTGGGGCCGTCGCATCTGCTCCATGTCAGAGGTCAACCCGACAAACAAGGACATGGATGCTAACGGAAAAGGGAGCTCCAAGACCCAAGGTATGCGAGGACAGTTATGAATCCTGTCCCCCAGTAACCTTGTAGCACCACCAGCTAGAGTTCACTCAGCACCACCTTGCACACATATGTCCCTGTACTTCAAAAGGTAAGCAACATATTACACAGAAATCTTCCCAACCTTTCAGGAACTGACCCTTCTAAAGTAGGTGACCATATAAACACACACACTGACAGACAGCCTGAACACCACGCCAGGGAATCATCATCATCAACAAACACTCACTCAGTACATAAAACATGCAAGGACAAGTGCTGGATGGGGGAGCCTGGGAGGGAGGGAAACAAACTAAAACAGGGAGCCTACAATCTAGGAGGGACGTGAAGACGAACAAAAACGATCAAAGGCAGCATTTGGTGATGGCGGTTGATACCAAAAACTGGCTAAACTCCTCTGGCTGGAGGGCACTTGAGTACTTTGGCAATGCTTGAGCTCAAAAGCACCCAGAAACTCTGTGCAAGGTGTCTGGGCCTCTTGGAAACACTCACAGAATAGGTGTCCAGCTGCTCCCATGTTACCCCAGCTGTGCAATGGGGAGACTTACCTGTGAAGTATTCTCCAAACTCCTGCTCCAGTTTCATGGCTTTGTCATAGATCTTATTTGCTTGTTCATATGTCTGCCGTCGGTTCATTTCCCTGCCAAAGACACGGAAGAAAACAGTACCCAAAACTAGGTTCTATGTTTTGATTAACATAAAGGATTGTTCCAGGCTCCCTGAAAAGCTGCTCAGCTGCCCTCTGAGAGCAGCAGTGGCCCAAGGCTCAACATTCCTCAAACCTTCCAGGTTTGAAAGCTCAACCAGGAATACACGCAAGTGCACTCGAATCCAAAGGAGCCCCCAGTGAACAGGGTGGGGCACAGACATTCCACTGAGCACCCACTGGGTCTTACCCCTGCCCAACAAACCACCTGATTTTTCATTTCCTTTCCAGGGCCCTCTCCTAGCCGAAAGTCTCAGCAAATACTTACATAAGCGCTTCAATGGACTTGGGCTTGATGAAAATGGCAATGGGGTAAAGTTGTGACTGCTGCAGCCTCTTGATAGCATTGCCAGAAACATCTAAGATGCAGTGCTTGCCCTGAAAAAGCAAAGACTGGCATCAGTCCACCCAGTCCCTGTCTACGCCCTGTGCTAACCCAAACATCCACCTGCGGGAAACATGGGGCTGCCCAGAGAGGCCTGGAAGATTCTACTTCTGAGGTACCCAGGCTCCACATTTTGCTCCTACTACCCAGACAAGGCCACATCTGAAGCTGCAGGTGGGTGACGCTCTGGGGTGAGTTGCGCAGAGGAGACAGATGCCTCCAACCTGGGGCTGGGAACACGCGGAGCAGGCGTGGCGTTGGTCAGCACTGCCACTGGGTAGGGCCATGTGCTGGAAGGATGAGGATCCACACAGAACTTTGGCTGGAGCATTTCTGTGCTCCCTTTGAGGGTAATTTCGTAGGGCCACTGCCTCCGCCTCTCTCCTTACCCTCTCTGCAACTGCCCTCACTGACTGGATGCTGGTGCCATAGAGATTATCGTTGAATTGGCCTGCCTCGATGAACTTGTTGTCCTGAATATCCTTCTCCATCTGTTCCCGGGAGACCACAAAGTGGTAGTCTTGCCCATCCACTTCATTATCACGCCGAGGCCGGGTAGTATCTGCAGGAAGAGAGGAAACGCTCTGTGGTGCCAGGACAATGACCTGCCCCAAGCCCCGGAGAGCTGACTTGTTCCCCCCAACCACCGCTGGGCCCCAGGGCCACTCCAGTGCTTTTCAGATGAGTCGGGGGAAAGAGGCTGGGAAGAAGTTTGTCTTGCCTACATCTCTTCTAACAGCCAGGCTAGAAGCTGCGAGAGATCTGCTTTAGCTTCAACTGGACCAGAAAGGTGGGGTTTCCTGGGCCAAGGTCTGGCAGACAGAGGGTGCCAAACGTGGTACAGGAGCCAGCAAGCCTCACAAGCCGACCAGAGGGCCGCACCCACACCTCGTGGGCTGGGCACCCCCAAGCGCCCAATCGTTCCCAACCACCACCACTCAAACTCCTCTCCAAGGGAGTGAGCAGGCCGGCCTGATGTCTTAATCCTCCCCACATCAGCTTTGGGGGAATGCGTTGCTGCCTAATCTCTTCCTGGGTGGGTTTTTTCTTTTTACATTTTTTAAAACTATTTTTTCAGCTGTGCCGGGTCTTACTTGTGGCATGCGGCATCTTCGTGGTGGCATGTGGGATCTACTTCCCTGACCAGGGATCGAACCTGGGCTCCCTGCATTGGGAGCATGGAGTCTTAGCCACTGGACCACCAGGGAACTCCCTCTTCCAGGGTGTTAGATGCACCCTGTTCCCAGGGAACCTTAGAACCTGGCCGCAGGCCCTTTCCATAAAACATCAGAGTAACAATTCCCAAGGCACCAACGCCTCCCTCCCAAAGATGCCCTGGGCTTTTACGTGGTACACAGGATCCAAATTTATGCGGGAACTCCGAAATCAGGTCATCATTGACTCTGTCCTTCATTGGGCCCAGGATGATGACAGGCCTTGCATAGTGAACTGGAGAGCAAGCACAGAGACAGTCAGTGAGGCCCCCACCAGACGGCCTGTTGTCCCTCCCCGTATGCCTGGAGCACTGAGGCTCTGTAGCCACTGCTCAGATGGGAGAGCACATCTTCAGCCACTCTGCCTTTTAACTACAAAGACATCAAAGAGCCTTTAATTTGAGAATATCTAAGTCCAAGGCAAGTATGAAACCAGAAGCATCTCCCTTTCCAACAGGTTCAGGAGAAATCTCTGCATGGGCACCAACAGCTGAGCAAGGGTTTTCAGAGCAGCCACGGAAGGGAGGGACCGGAGTCTCTCTTTTAGCAGTGGCCACATCCACTGAAATCGACCTCTGCCATCCTTGTCAATCTGTCCTATCCTTCGGAAAGCATCCCAGCAGCAAGCAAAGGTATAGTGAGGGATGCACACTGGGTGGCCTTCCCTGTTCTAATGCTAGGAAGAAGTAGATGAGAAGGAGGCATCCAGGGGCTGGCTGCCCTCCTACTCCCCCACCTTCACCCCTCTGCCGCCATGGCCAACCACTGGGCCAGGCCCCATGACCACCAGACTGGCTCAAAGGCAAGGCTCTCAGAAGGGGGCTTACTTTCTTGCCGTGTCACTGGCTCATATGACAAAATAGCATCCTCTTGTCCTTCTGCAACAAAAAAGGGAGACATGTTAGCACTTTATAATCTGTCTCCCTGTGTCCTCATCTCCTTACAATGTTCACTTCACCCCCACCTCTGCCAGAAAACAGCCTTGTCAGCTGGTACTTGCTAACACCTGCCCTTGGGCCTGTCTACTTCCCATTGGCAAGAAAGCACAGGAAGACCTTCACTGCCCCTGGGACAGGAGTCAGGAGTCCTCTTGTTCAGTGAAATATAGCTGAGCAAAGGGACATGACCCAGAAGCCATGAAGCCTCCACCAAAAGCCACCTCAATTTCTCAGAACTCTTCTTATAGGTAATATTCTACTGTGCTCAGTTGCCTTCTTGCTCTGGTGAGAATCACAGGAAAGCGTCAACTGGTCGAGACACACTGCCTGTGTCCCCTCATCTGCAGGCAAGGGAGTCAGGGCACTCATGCAGGTTCCCAAAGATGCAGCTAAACTTTGCCCCTTTTAATGGTCTACCTATCTCCCCTTCACTGGAGGAAGCAACCAGAAAAGTGGCACAAGGCTGGGCTAAGGTCCTCAGTGCCCTTTAAGAGCAGTGCTGAGCACTGCTCTCCCCTCACGGTAGAGCTCCATCTATCCTAGCAGTGATGAGCTCTTCCTAAAACAGTCACCAAGCGACGTGGTACTGGGCGCTAGGAGGTCCCAAAGTGGCCGACGGCAGAGCCGGGGAAGGCAGCGATATCGGCATCAAGCCCCAGGATACATTCTCAGGGCCTCCAGCCACAACTCCTGAGAGGCCAGTAGCCCCAAAGTTCATGCGGCTTGAATTGTGGCTTCTCTGGCCTGGTCACAGGATCTCTGAAGGAAAACTGGGCAGTCATCTGGTCATTTAGCCCAGCTAAAAGGTAAGGACACCAAGCCTTAACCCAGGAAGTACTAGTGACCTGGAAAGGCAATTCAGAACAATATCCCACAGGAGCCATTCTTCTTTTGGTCTCTGAGCAAATCTGTAAAACTGGCAGCACCTACAGCCCATAGTGGCTATGGCAGGGATTTGCTCACTGGCTGCTCAGTCTTCCCAGGGCCCAGGGAAGCTTTTAAGTCAGGTCCTGGCCAGAACTGCAGGGCTTATGCTCTCCCCTTTAATACACAGCCTAAACCCCATCCCATAAGGACAAAATGGCCACAGCATTTCCAGGATCTCCAAGTGTACATGGCTAAAAGAAGCAGTAGCCTCTGAACAGAAATGGCAGCCGTGCAACGCTGGAATGAGGATGGCTGGGACACATGGTAGAGCTACATGACATGGGGGAGAATGACACACACTTACTGGAACTGCTTTCGCTGTCACTGGTGTTGGATGTCACTCCCTCTGCAAGCCAACAAGAAAGAGACTCCGATTCAGAACATACCACTGAGAGGTCACACGCAGCAGAAAACTCAAATGCTCCAAGAGCCAGACACTGAGCTGCCAACCAAGTCAGGCCACGGGAGGCCTGCCACATCAGGCTACCAGCTGGGAGGCACAGCTCCAATCCTGAGCCCCGGCCACTTCGCACTTGTCCCCAGGGCCCTCTGGGGCTGCCAAGGCCCTCCCTACAGACTACCAGCTTCCAATCTTTGGCAGCATCCTCTTCATCTGAATCAGAAGAACTGACTTGGATGGTTTCCAAATCCTATCCCAAAATGCACCTCCCAATGCTAGACAGGCAGTGACAGTAGCAAAGAGAAGCCCAGCGACCAGGCTGCCCTTGAATTTCCTCCCCACATAGAACCCCTGAAGTACAGAATTGTGCACAACTAAGAGGCTAAGCACTGGGTTGGTTGAGCAATCAGCAGGGAATGACGTGTTGGCCAATGGGTGGAACCAAGAGCCCTCCTGCCGCTGCTGCCTGGCAAGAGGGCTTGGCCCCAGCGGTGAAAGGGGATGCTCCTCCGTCCAGGAGGAGACAGGCACGTCACAACACAGAGACAACAAATGAAGAAGAACACTGGGAAGACAAGACAATCCTCCTGTCTCAGACTGTTGGGGCCTCCCCGCATCTGAGCGGGCACAGCAGCCGCACTTGCAGGAGGCACAGAGCACAGTTTGGCCCAAAGAAAGCCCATCGCTCCCAAGACGACAGTCAAATGAAGATGAAACATGGAAACAATGAACTATGGAGTGAGACACTGCTCGTTTCAGCCAAGATGACACTATTCCAGACCGTGATACGCTGTGGCCCCCAGGAAGGACTGACTGGCTGAGTCACCACCCATGCTAGTTCCTGAGCAACCCCCCCGATGAAGCTCCTTTACCCTCATGCCTTTATTACTTATGGAAGCAGAGTATCCACTAACAGAACCTGCCCGGCACGGCCGCATGTGTGTGCACGGGCCTGTGTGCACAGCAGGGAAGGCTAAGGCCCTGCCATCTAGGTCCCTTCCTTTTTCAAGTCTAGGATTATTTTCCAGAGGGGAGAGGTTGGTCAGAGTTTTCCCAAGCTAAAGCACTAAATATATATAGTCCAGAAAATGCTGTCGAGGCTCCCACCTGCTCAGCCCCTTAGAGATGCTCTGTGGGGAGCCAGCCCACAGCCATCTGGCCTGAACCTTCTGGGACAACCCAGATGTACGCTGGGTAAAGGGCTTCATGGTACTCTTACCCCCTGTTTAGAGACTGAAACAGCTAATTCTTAAGTCCAAATCTTTAGTGCTGCGTCACTGGAAGAAGAATACAACAGGCGGGCACCCCTCACCTCAACAATAGGTTAGAGATGAGCTGAGTGGTCACCTCTCGAGAAGCACTTCTTGCCCCCCCCCACTTATAAGGTGGGATGCCAAGACGGCTCCACACCATTTCAAGGTACAAAAGGAAAAAGAGAGACATGAATGATAGGCTTTTATTAGGGTACCAGGGATCCAGAGCAAAAGTGTGACATTCAGAGCCACTTCTAATTCCTCCTGCTGTGGTACCAGTTCTCACAAATTCTCTCACTGCCCTCCCCTCCGCCCTTTGCCCTCACCCATGTCCCCTATACCCCAACCGCAGCAACTCCACTCATGCCAGAAATACAGTTAACGGTATGTAAGTTTGACTTACTCAGGTTCTTTGCTCCATAATAATCGTCACTTAACCCAGGGAAGTCCTAATTTCACAGACAGCAGGACAAAGTGGGAAGGAGGGAGGGAGGGAGGGAAGGAGGGAGGGAGGGAAAGAATTGGGGAGAAGACAGAAAATAGAGAAAAAAGACAAGGGGAAGGAAGAATACAGAGCCAGGTGAGCATCAGTGACAGAAGTATGAAATACTATGAAGACCTATAAATATAGCCAGGTTAAGAACTTTGCTACAGAAAGAACATCCCAGGTCATATATGATACCTGGACTTCATGCTGCCCAATTTGCTGCCAAAAGGCCCTGGAGTGGATGACCTTTTTGAGGTGGTCTATATATAGCCTACAGGCCGACAGGACAGACAGGTGACTTACCAAGGCTTGGAGCACCTGCTTTGACTAAATGTGTAGTTACACAGCCATCTCTGCTTTGCCCCTGAAATCACCATTTCCCTCTGAGGGTGAATGAAAAATCAAACATCTATGTGTGGCAGACGGGCTGGCAGAATTATCATCATCCCAAGGAGCTTTCGTCCAATACTGACTCACTCTGTCCAAACCCTTCAGGGAAAGCTTCATGCAGTCTGAGGTGTAGGCTTCCAAGCTGACCTGAGTTGTGCAGACCACAGGGGATGAGCTCAGCTTCTGGAGAATAAGCACTAGGCAGTTTCAACTCTTATCCAGCAGCCAATCCCCTCCCCCGTTCAGCTGGGCCACCCAACAGCGAAGCCTCCTCAGGCTGGGCTCAGCACGGAAGTTCTGGAATTGTCTGGTGAACGAACTATGGTGACCTCACCTCAGGCCTCTGTCTCAGACCGCCTCCTACTGCACCTAGTGCTTCTCATTGAGCTACCCATAACTGTGAGCCCTAACCTGCATCTGGATGAGGGCACCCTTGTAATCTACTAGCTGCCACCCCAGACACTGATGACCTATGTATCCCATGACCATGAAACATGCTGGCCTAGAAAAAGGACATTCCCTATCGGAACTAGTCAGTCTCCTGCTGTCCCAACAGCTCAGGACCCCAAGACCCCTCCTTGTGAGGCAGAAGAAGAGAGGTTTACAATTCACCATGAGCCATGTGAGAAATACTTTAGCAGCCTGACCTGGTATTTAAGGTTAGGGTGAGAGCAGTTAATTTCTGAGGCACATGGTAGAAAGAGAATATTTCTCAGGATGGCAAGTTCATTTAGCCCAGCTTTATGGCCTTTTCTATCAAACCAGCTTTGTGTTGCTCAATAAACTTTTATTTGGACAACGTTAAGTAAACCCCGTTCGGTGTCAATTCGTTTAAGCAAGAAGGATTTTATTTTGAAAGCTGGCTCTGTAACACTCTGGGAAGACAGTGAGTCTGTTAGAGCTGTGTGAATATCCCTATGCATTACACACATATGCACGTGCATGTAATTCAAGAAGTAGGCCCAACTCCAGGTGTCCAGGGAAGAAAAGGCTCTTCTCTTGACATAGATGAGTGAAGATAAGGGAAAGAAAACACAAGAGGAAGAAGCCAGGAGGCAACACTGAGTCCCTAGACTTGGTTTTCTTGAAAAACCATTTTTCTGAACTTGACCCTGTAGCTGATAACTGCTCATCACCACCACAGCAGAGCTCAGCCATGCACTCCCAATGCCAGTGCCAGCGACTTTCTGGTGGGCAAGCCCTGGAACCAGTTCTACCTCAGAGCCTCCAACATTCTTTCAGAGCGAGGAGCTGGACAAAAAAGACCCAACGTCTCCCTGTGCAGACCAATTTCTACCCTGACTCTGCAAATAAGCAGGTACACACACACACACACACACACACACACTCTCTCTCTCTCTCTCACGCATGCACACATGGCGGATAGATGGGGGACCGACACACACGGACACATACACACCCACACCCATACCCACACACACTTTCCCAGTCTTCGGTGCAAATGAGGAAGAGAGGGCGGGGCTGTGGGTGGCCTGCTCTCTGTTCCCTGCTGCTACTTACGTTCCTGTACGCTGCTCTCCTGGGCCATGTTTTCTTTGCTCTTGTAAAATGGAAACTTTCGAGAGAGGCGGAAACTCTTTTTACGTTTCGTTTTGATCGACTGTGAAAGAACATGAACATGGAGGGGAAGGACAGAAGAAAAAAAAACAGAACAATGGATTTTAAAGCATGCAAGAAAAACTAAAATGGAGACAATGGTGAGCTAAACAAAAGACCATCTCTCACAAATGGAGTCTATGAGATTAAATGAAAGTTGATGTAAGAGGAAAATTATGTTTACAGGAAAATGTTGTAGGGATGTTAGAGGTTTCTACCTAATCCAGACTCACAGCACTCACTGGTACTTCCTAAAGGATAAAGATCACTGTAGCCTCCTGGACACATGCCCTAAGGTGCCACTGATACACACAGAGTCATCTACTCCGTGTCTCTCTTCCCTCTACTGCTCCAGAAGTTCTTTGGCCTGTGAAGCTCACAGAAGAAAAGGGGTGAATGGACAGAGCCCTCATGCCTCGGTCGGTCTGAAGGGCGGTCGGAGCTCTGGGGCTGGCCTTGCTGGCTGGATGACAAGGCCAGGCTCTGTTCAGGGTCCCCACAGCTCCGAAAGGGTCTACAGCCAGGGAGACACCCACAAGTGGTTTCATGTGCCCCAAGAAAGTCAGCCTTCCAAACAGTCCAACTCCAACACATCTTCAAGAGCCAGTTACCCAGGGGGGAGGAGTATACACTGGCTGTAGAGGTTGGGTGCCCGCTCTCTCTGCTTTGTGAAAAGCAGTCAGTATTCTGATAGGACAGAGCCAGCGCCCTGAAAAAGAGATATTCTTTTGTGCTCGCCAGTTTTCTTATCCACCAGACAGACTTCAAGCTTCTTATGCCTCTTCACATATGGCTGACTTCCTTGGGGATCCCCACTTACCCTGTTAGACTCAATCATCCCCGTCCTGGCATGAAACTTCACGGTTTTCAATCGAGCCCTTTCTTTCTTTTCCACCCTGTTTTGGAGTCAGAAAGAAGTCCTGTTACTGCCAGTGCATGGTCTCAGCAGTGGGTTGCAGTGGGCACAGCAGCCATCTTTGACTCACTGAATCGTAACCATGTCCTGAGCACCAGCTCTCTACCAAAAAGGAGTAATAAAGCACATCCACTGCTCTCAAGCAACTTATAGTATAACAGGTAAAAAAGAAATCAATACCAGGAACAGGGTAAGGAAAACCTCTCTCATGATCATGACGACTCACCTCTTCTTACTGGGGATCACACCAATTTGCTCACTTTCTCCATGGGGGGTCACCAGTCTCGCCTGCCACCACTCATCATCAGAGGCATTAATGACATGTAGAATGTCACCATAGGAGAAGCTGAGGCCTTGGCTCGGCAGGCAGCTGTCCCGAGTCCGGTCATAATCAAACAACGCCCTGGAAACAAACAGTGAAAGATGAAATGGTCATCTCAACCCTAAATAGGTGGAAGGATGGCAGAGGAAGGTCAACCCAAAGAGTCAGCACACACCCAGCAGCCTTACAGCAGACCAGAAGGAATTCTGTGGGAGACTGCATCCTTCTTTCAGTCTTGACATTATAAATATCCCATTCTCCCAACAAGGGGCGTAAGGGAAAAAAATCTTTCACGAGTCCCATCTCCTCCCAGCTTCTGGACATGAAGTGTGAGTCCAAAGCAGAACACCCTCGCTAGTCTTCTCCCTCAGCCACATCCTAGGGAAACAAGTTAGTTCTGCCAATGGGCTGTCTCAGTTTACAACAAACCTTTAAAAAGTAGTTGAAGATAGGACACAAAAATGTTAACTACAATCCCAAACAATGAATGGTAAATGCTGTAGAAATACAAAAGAGAAAAGGGCCGTGCATCCTGGGGCAGCGAAAGAAAAGGCTAAGGCTGATGTTGACCCCGCACAAGGATAAAGTTGAAGGGGCCCCTCTAAAGAAGTCTCCCAGTTCAGTCTCTCTCTCTCTCATATACGGGGAAATGGAGGCTCAAGGAGGAAGAATAATTTGACTGAGGTCACATACCAAACTAACTGGGACAGAAGCCAGGTCCTCTGATAAGACAATGCAGAGTAAAGATTAAAGGGGAGGGTAGGATAAGGTGGGGAGAGAGCTATTCCATCTAGGCTTGAAAAGAAGGAGGAGACCACCTTGGCTGCAGCTGAGAGTCATGGAAAATGAGGCTGGAAATAAAGGTCTGGCGCCAATTTTGGAAGGTCTTGAATAGACCTGATCTAGTGACCCCTGAAGATTTGGGAGTAAGGAAGTGACACATCCAAAGAGACTTAGGAACATTAATCTGACCTCATATATGATGAGATAGCAGGGAAAGGGGGTGGATTTGAAGGAACATTTAAACCAAAGCTGCAAGCTCAATCCTTCAGGATACACTGCTGACTTCGGCTCTGGTGAAGCTGGCACTTGACAGCAGAGCTCCCCTGCTCAGGGAACAAGACACATCTACGTGAAAGTGTCCACTTTTCTCATCCACTGGATCTCTCCTCATACGCAGTCACCACAAATGGGTGATTTCAGTGAGAAGTTTGTATTTTTCTACTTGTAATCTAGGCTCTGTCTTCTTCATACTCTCTGTTAACACCTTTGCACATACAGCCCAGCAGATTTCCCAGAACTAGTTCCAAGACTTAGACTTCTACCTGCAATACAGTGGTCTGTGGCTCAGAGGGAAGCTGCAAAGTAAAACATACTATTTCCCCATGTGCAGGCCGGCCCAAATGAAATGCAGAAGGTCATGAAACTGTGGAGCGTGAAACACCCATCTACATCTTAAACTTCTTAAAATGGAATCCTTAAGAAGGCACTGTCAGAGTATTTGAAAATGAAAATACCCAAATTCTGACAAAAAACCCTTTATCTCCCTCAATTTACACACTCAAAGCAATAAGGAGGGAGGCTGAGGTCAGCAGATTAAGGAGGCCCTCCATCCCCAAGGTTCTTTCTGGGCTTTGTGTGATAGAATCAAATCTGAACACGTTTGCACTGCATTCGAAACTGAGTGTCCTAAAGCAAGGAAGCTATTCCCTACGAACACGTGCATGGTGAAGACCTTATCTTAAGAGACAATGAGAAACACTAAATGTCATTATGGGCTTCAAAGATTAAAACAAATATAGTAAGGAAAAGAACAGAGCTTGGATTCTGCACAAATTAGTTTGGGGAGGGAAGGAAGATGTTGAAATGAGTTAGGAGAGGTTAGGATGAGGTTGTAGAAGATTAGAAGGGAGAGTTTACTGATTACAAGTTTAAAACATAAAAGGGACAATCCAACATATATTTTAGCACCTCACAGAACCATAGTGACCTTTGGCAACAGCAGTAAGAAGCTGGAGTACATACAGTGAAGTTGATGTAAACATTTTCTGGATGAGGAATCCAATTATTGGTAATTGATTAAACATCTGAGATTTAAATAAAACTAATAGGTCAGTTTACTTCCAAGATGAATTTTGGATACTTTACAATATTAAAACACATAACACGAGCTAAGTAAAAACAAAATAAGCACAGATCCAAGGCAACAAGAATGCCAGCAGTTCCCACTGCCTGTCAGGAATGGAACTGTTTGGTTTGTTTTTAAACCACAGGCATGTGTTCCTTTTACGACTTTCAAAAAATGTAACTCAATTTAAAAAGGAACTGCTTTCAAATATTTTAGCTGTTTCTTTTTCTTTCCTAACATATTTCTAAACAACTGCTTCTTCTTGCTTTGTTTTTTACATTTTAGACATTATGTATGGGTCTTCTATAGCACTCACCCATTCTTTTTCCCCTGCCCTCCCAATTTACTTACATCACATTTTTTTGGTTAAACAATATTTAATTTTACATCATTATATAAGTGGTGTTCATAGATGACTACCCCTCCTTTCCTATAAACTTTTTCTATTGTTTTTTTTTAAAACAAATTTATTTGTTTATTTATTTTTGGCTGCGTTGGGTCTTCGTTGCTGCGCGTGGGCTTTCTCTAGTTGCCGCGAGAGGGGGGCTACCCTTTGTGCTGATATGTGGGCTCCTCATTGTGGTGGCTTCTCTTGTTGTGGACCACGAGCTCTAGGCGTGTGGGCTTCAGTAGCTGTGCACACGGGCTCAGCAGTTGTGGCTCACAGGCTCTAGAGCGCAGGCTCAGTAGCTGTGGCGCGCGGGCTTAGTTGCGCCACAGTATGTGGGATCTTCCCAGACCAGAGCTTGAACCCGTGTCCCCTGCATTGGCAGGCGGATTCTTAACCACTGCACCACCAGGGAAGTCCTCTATTGTTTTTTTTCCTGGTGGAAATAAATGCCTGATTTTTCATTTGACCGTATTTCTACATCCCTATTATTTTGTAACTCCCTTATTTAACACATAGAAGGCTATTTAGATTTACTATTTCTTTTTGTTACAGTTAAAATATTTGAAAGCAGTTACCTTTGTGTAGCAAGAAAGGGGGTGAAGAGGCAAGGGATTAAATTTTTTGCATATGCTTTTGTAATATTTGACATTTTAAACTATCCATATGCATTAATTTCATTAAAAATTAAATTAAAATAATATAAGCTCATTATAGAATATTTGAAAAATATAAAGCCTAAAAATAGAAAAATCACATTTAATGTAACTTAGAAGTAACTCTTCATACTATTGTGGTATTGTATAATATTGCATAATAAACACACAAATCAAAAAATACATATTTCTCTAAGTTACAAACATGGTGTGTATACACAATTTTGAAACCTTACTTGTCACCTGAAATTGTATCATTAATATTTCCCATATGATTGACTATTCTTCAAAACTAATATTTTAAATGATGATACAATAGTCTATTCTTAAGGCTATTCATTAATTAAGCAAATATTTATCAGCATCTAATATGAACAGACACCACTCTTCTAGGCACTTTTAAAAAAGAAAATAAAAAGGGCTGGGGGAGTCAATAAACCAGGCACCTGACTTGAGTCATTTACTTCAGATGAGGAACCTGTTTGGCTCTAAGTTCCCTGGCAAAAAAAGGCAATTTCCCAATAGTATGTAGTACCTAAGTTTACCTACATTCTATCTGATGAATTTGTGAATGAGCAATAGTGAACAACAGAATGGACAATGCTTTTTTTAAACCATGATTTTGTTAAAAACATAGCAGCCTAAAATTTGAATTTGAAATTCTGGACTACACTATCATTCTCAGTTGAGAACGTAAAAGGTGAATTGACAAGAATTTCCTTTTCTATCAATCAATCGGAACAGCAAATGAGAAGAGCTCTGTAGAACACTGAAACCTCAAGGGTCATTTCACCCCACTTCCTATCTAATAAAGGAAATTCCTTTGATATTCTCTAAATTTCTTTCCAGTGTAAACATTTAATGAGTCTGAGTCCTTCCTAGGTCTTCTCTACCAGGCTAAACATTCCTAATTCCTTCAACAGTCCTTCTTCCATTGTCATGATCTTGATTTGTTTTCCAAATCTCTTCCTGCTG
>NW_006798085.1:812517-852929 GCF_000442215.2 Lipotes vexillifer
GAAATTTTGTCTGACTAAGAGCTTGAAAAGTACCTCATAGACAATGAAAACCAGTCCCAGAGATGCACAGGGCCTCATCTTAGAGTTGTATGATGGTTAATTCTCAGACCAGGGCTCTTAAATCTCAGAAAAATTTTGTGAGGTCTAAGTCACGGTCACATTTTTAAAAAAGAAAAAAAAAAGCTAACTGTCCACTTGGCTATGTCTGGAAAGTATCTTTCTTCCATTATTGACATACTCACTGAGTCTACTGTGGGGCACTGTGTTTGACAGAAGGGAGATACAGAAGCAAAATGAGTCTTGGCCTTGTGGAGTATGCTATCTGACAGTGTGTCATAGCGAGAGGCACAAGGGCAGGACAAACCAAGGCCTAAAAGCCTTCAGAGGGAGCATAGGTCATGGCGAGCTTGGGGAATCTATGGGGAGGTGTTAACTTTGAACTGGGCCTCGATGACGGTTCAGATTTCAAAGACAGAGATGGGGAGAGGCCCTTCCGGCTAGAAGGAACAGCATGAGCAGAAGCTCGGAGGCAAGCAGCCCAGGGTGTGTACTGGCGTCAGCAGCACCCACGTTTGGCCTCACCGCAGGGCACTCAGGAGAGCGGTTGGCCAGGGCCTGCCTGTGGACAGCCTGGAGTCCAGCTAAGGAGTCTGGCATTCATTTAGGAGGCCTTGTGTGACCGACTTCATTGCCTCACTTTTTTTTTTTAAAATCATTACCAGGCTGGTGGCACAGTGGTTAAGACTCCACGCTCCCAATGCAGGGGGCCCGGGTTCGATCCCTGGTCAGGGAACTAGATCCCACACACATGCTGCAACTAAGAGTTCCCGTGCCACGACTAAGAAGCCCATGTGCCACAACTAAGGAGCCCACGTGCTGCAACTAAGACCTGATGCAACCAAATAAATTTAAAAAAAAAATCATTACCAGGCTAAACTTTCACATGGGAAGTAATCAGGTAAAAGAGAACAGGCCTGAGTAGTAAAGTCAAACCACCTGTCAAATGACATGTATTTCATGTAATAGGAAAAAAGTATGCAAATTAGATCTTAATAAATTTTGAAAAAATATTGACTACCTACCTAAGATCTTTAAGAGGCATGCTAAACTGTGGCCTTCTAGCAATAACAGTCTCTCTTAGGAACAGCCTAGAAGCCTAAGGAAGTGACAGGGATTGGCACCTTGTTACAAATGCCTCTGGTCAGGCTTGGTAAGAGGATCAAAGAACACCTTTCTCCACAACATGAATATATCCTCCTGCCCGCCCCTTTTTATCCTTAGGGCAAGCACTAAGGAAAGTCAAGGCAGTAACATACCTCCCCTTTTAGATCAGACTGAACAACTGTCCTGGAGCCAAAATCCTACACATGCAGGGCCCAGATGACACAGCAACCAACCTTTTCAACCTCTGACTCAAACCAAGAGTGAGCAGAAAAAAAAAAGCAACACCTACTTTCTCCGGACACCTAAAGAAAGACCATAATTAACTACTCCGTCACCTTGGTCCCATCTCATGTGTGTGTGAGCCTATTGACAAGATGGTGTGTTCGGAGACTAGAAGCCTCAGAAACTCCTTATCCTTCCTGGGTGTAAATATAAAGAATCTCATGGGGGCCTCCAAGTTAAGGACTGGTCAGGTCAGAAGGAAACACTATGTCGGGAAAGAACAAAGCTTATGGAAATATTACCATCCACAGCCTAAGATCACAGTGAGTGGTCTACATAAAAGATTACTGACTTCAACCCTGAATATGTTCTCCTTGGTTATGGCCATGTACCTCTGTGAAGCAAAGGAGAGCCAGATCTCAGGTTTTCCCACAACTTCTCAAAACATCACGGCCAGGCCAGAAAATACTGATTTATCTTGAGAGCGGGGTAAAGAGCATGCCCCAGGTAAAATGTGGCACGTAAAAACAGAAAGTGGGCGATGAAGCCACCTTCTGGAGCCAAGTCACAGCAGCACGAAAAGCAGATGCTCACTTCCCAGGGTCTGCAGGTTGGAATCCCAAGCTAAGTTTCAGCGCCGCAGCTTTAAATGCCGCTGCCTGTCTTTCCTAAGGAGAAAGCGTTGTCAAAGGTCTTGAAAGATATGTTGTTTAAGTGGTGACCTTTCAAATAGTATCCCCTAAGAGCTGCCCACAGGGATGATGCACACGCTCCAGAGGACTCTGCCTAATCTTCCTTTCAGCTGGGACCTCACTGCCAAGTGGGAAAGCAGGAATATAATCAGCTCAAAGTAAACAGATTACCAGGCCCAAAGTCTCTGCAGTTCAGGTCCTAAATTTTAAAGTTTAGGGTCTGAAAGATTCAGAGAAATCATACGCATCTGGCCCAGACACCCTGGTGTCTCAGTGAACAGGAATGCAAAGAAAATGGCAAATACCGAAGAAACCGGTCAGGCAGGTTTCTCAAAGCAAAGTAAACAACAGCACTTCAGCACTACAGCCTCAAAGGCAAGTAGCTGCTTCCATGTGCTCACCTAGTAGTGTGCCCACCTCTTTGCCTGTGGACCCAGCCATCTGTCTGGCCTGGGAGGCTCTGCCTGTCCCCTTGTGCCATCAGCAGCTCCTCTGAGGCCCAACCCAAGTTCCACCCTTCTCTGTGACCCTGCCCACTCCAAATTTCCTTCTTCCAAATTCATACTACGTATTTAGCAGTGATCTTTCTTTATATTTTCTGTTTATTGCTATTTAACTCTTGCAGTTTTCTAATCTTTCATATTATATCGCTTTGGGGAAAGCCCTTTGAGGACTGAGGCCACGTATGATGCTCATGAATGGTGGATGAGACCAAGCTGGGGCAGGGAGCACAGAACACCCTCCCAGTTACTATCCTGCAGTGTTCTTCCACTGTATATCCCTCCCATACCAGTTGGGAGACATCGATTTCTTCCTTTGGTCAGTGTTATGGGCTGAATGTTTGGGTTCCCCTCTCCCAAGTTCATTTGTTGAAGCCCTAACCCCCAATGTAATGGTAATTGGAGGTGGGGCCTTTGGAAGGCAATTAGGTTTAGATTAGGTCATGAGGGAGGGGCCCTCAACCTAACACTAGTCCTTTATGAGAAGAGGAGGAGACAAAGAGACCCGTTTCTCCTCAGAACACACCCAGGAAAGGCCACAGGAGGACACAGCAAGAAGGTGGTCATCTACAAGCCAGGAAGGGGGGAGGGGGCTCACCATAACCTGAATTTGCCAGCACCTAGAACTTGGACTTCCCAGCCTCCAGAACTGTGAGGAATAAACGTCTATTGTTCAAGCCACTCAGCCTATAGTATTTTGTTACAGCAGCCCAAGCTGCCTGAGACAGAAAGTACCAGATAAAGGGCACATATTACTTAAAAATTCAGCAGCCCTTCCCTTGCCTGGTCCATCTAAAGGATGCACAGAGAGCTGTAAATCGGCCCTTGACCTTAGTGCAAGAGTTAAAATTTCTAGCAAAAGTCCAAACTTGAGTACTCAGATAGACACAAGGTGGGTCATCACAGGAGGAGCAAGTGCAGCTGGCAGCAAGTCAGGAGTCCCTTGTACACCTTGAAGAAGGGAACATGGAGAACAGGGGAGGGCACTCTTCTCCTTAGTCTACCTCAGAGTCTCAGGCCTTAGAGAGCAATTATGAAGTTAGAGGGGCATTCACAGACCCACAATGTGTGAATATTCAGGGTTCACAGCACCTGTTGGATCAGCTGAGGGGATTACAAGTCCAGGACTGGTGTCTGTATATGATCTAGCAACAGGCAGTTCCAGAATCACTGATACAGGAAACTATCCCACCCTCTGGTAGCCCTGAACACTACATAAATTGTGGTTGCTTTTTAAGATGCGGATTATCATCACTCCCAAATTCTGTCAGATAGTGAAGCCTGCCAATATTACCTCGTTGGCATCTTAATACACTACTGAAACTCACTAATGAGCAAGACAAAGTTGGGCTCCCCCAGCACCACCCTGGGCTAAGCACAGAGCAGTGTACAATTAATGTCTGCTTGTGAAGAAGAAGGAGCACCTTCCAGCCTTCTTTGATGACCAAGCCAATATTTCTGACATTTTTTTTGACATTGTTTCTTGAATCAGGACTACAGATGGGGCACGACTTCCTTCCCAGAGTGGGAAGAAAACTGGGATGGCAGATGGCCAGCCAGAAGGCCAGGACTCCCAAAATGCCTGATGCTGTCCTGTGACTGCAAAGAATGTAGCCAGGCCAGCCAGAACAGACTTTCAAAAGCTATTTCTACAAATGTACTATCAAGCCTCTTGGCAAGCTTTGGAGGATAAGGTCTTTTGTTCATTCATGAAATAAATAAATAAACTAAATACAAGTGTAGAACTTGGAGGTCTCTGGAACTCTAACCTACCCTGTGTCTTTTTACTACCTTCACATCAGAATGGCCTGAGTTAAACATCTAATCACCCTGACCCTGAGCCAAAGGCTCAAGAGAGGCATATTTTGTGGACTTTTCTAGTGTGGAAGGCAAATTAACCAGCAGAGCAAAGGCCCTAGACTGGGCAGAAAGAGGGGCTCTGTTCACCCTGCCTATACTATTTAAGAGATGTTTCTATAGTATGGTGAAGGGTGGGGAAGGCCTTTCCATTAAGTCACTAGTGACTTTAAAACCAAGTTTCATTTTCCAAACACTGTTATCTTTCCTTCTTCCTCCTGCTCCCCGCTCCACAAATCCCATCTCCCCTGTGGTTAGTGCGGCTGCAGCTTCCTAAGGCTTCACCTGCTACAGCCTCGGTGCAGCTGCAAGAGGGTGTTATTTGCTTCAAAACAGCTTTGCAACCCCATGCACACGAGAGGAGGCTAGAGATTCAGGGCAAGGGAAGGGAGGAGCAGCATGTCAGAAGGGGAAACAACAGCAAACAGAATTAGAGGTGAAATCCCACTGTAAAGGGTTCCTTCACTTTAACCACCTGCTGCGTAGTATCTTCTGTGTGGATGGCAAGCTGCTGGAGGGCGGGAACCACGTCTACCGCTTCCTTGAATCTACCGCCACAACCACGCCCAATTTCTCAGGCCCGTGCTTTACTGCTTTCCACGTGGCAGGAGCTAAAGTAAGTGTAATGTTCAGTTGTCCAAGTGAAACAGAAATAAATGTCTATTGTGACAAACAAGTGGTCATTCCTAAGCATTATGACTGCTTGTTAAAAACATACATTTCCCCAAACCTGGTGAATCTAAATCGATAGAAGAGGAGTCTCTGGGAATCTGTACTTTTACTAGCATGCCAGCTGATTCCTATCAGCAAGTTTGGGAAATGATGAGAGAGCCACACTCTAGTCAGAGCCAGGTTCAAATTCCAGTTTTGGAACTTCTTAGCTGTCTAACTGGAATCTCAGTTTTCTCACCTGAAACATAAGAATAATAATGCCTACTTCGTAGCATTATTAAAAGGATTTTAAAAGCAATTTAAAGAGAATGTTTAAATGTTTGTTCCCGTAAATGTTTGTTTAAAATGTTTGTTTGTTCCTCTTCATCCTGAGGACACTGGGAACTACTAAAAGCCTCTGAGCAGATCTTTAGCTTCAACCCGCTCTGCAACACTCAGACAAATGGCTGCCCAGCCTCTTTGGTAACACCTCCAGTGACAAAGAATAAAATTTACTATCTCCAGAAGCAGTTCATTCCACTTTCAGACAGTTTTAATCATGAGCTCTTTCTTCCTTATGTTGAGTTGAGATCTGCCTTGGGTGACAGAACAAATCTAATCCCTTTTCCACATGATAGGGTGACACAATTAGTTTAGATAAGGAAAGTAAGGAGGATGAGTAGGTGTGGGGGTCCATTTGGAACACACTGCTTGTTTGAGGCACTGGGAGGGCAGCTCCAGTCACGTGTGCAACAAGCGGTTGATATGTGGGTCTGGAGTTCAGTAAAGACATCAGAGTTGTCATTTACACAACAGGATTTGAAGCTGTGAACATAAATGAAATTGCCATTTATGGGGCAGAGCTAATGAAATGTATTGAGGAATGGTCAGCAAGGTAGAAAGAGAGCCTTTAAAGAAGAAAGCCGGTAGTACACGGAAACAAATGTGAAGAGATCAGACCAATGGCAGAGAATCAGCGAACCAGTCACTACTGACAGAGTTGGGCTTCTGCCCCTCTGGAGCCTTCCAGAGTTGCTTGGAATCATACCACCATGCTGATAAGCAGATGCACACTTCCTTTCCTATTGAAAGAGAAGCAATTTGAAGAAATAGCAGCAGCAAGTACAGACGACTGCAATATTTCCCAGCCTGGATGCCAAGACCAGTTTCTCCAAATAAGGCTCCCATGCTCCTATCTTTGGGGGAAACACTGCCTAGTACAGTCCCTCCTGGAGATTGATCACAGTAAAGAACCCTATTTTCCTCTGTTTAATCCTGCATTTGCCCAACTTACTGAACCACTGATTTTTCACACAATACTTAACATCTTGAGGAGCTAGTGTTTCCTGGCACATAATGTGGCAAATGTGGTGAGAAGAAGAGAAACAAGACAATAGTTTAAGGTACTATTGGTAATCAAGGGAATTTTTTTTCTTTCCTTATTAAGAATGGAAGAACCTTGAATATACTTAAATGCTGAACAAAAGGAAGCTACTGTGGAGTAAAAAAAGGCCAAAAACAGGCACAAAAAGCAATAGAGCGAGAGCCAGGCTTCAGGCTTTGGTAGAGGGTTAGCTTAGCGAAATACCTCAGCTCGCTAATCTACCCATAAAATATTATTTCCCTTGATGAACTCTAGTGATTACAAATGTTCACTATTCTAAACCATATTTACTTTCCTCTGAGGATACAGATGTTATCTACATAAGGTTAAGGGCAGATGATATAAACTGTATAAACTGATTCACTAGAAACAGAGTGCAGTCTCCACCCTCCTCCCCAGGGTCAGACGGAATGCGTCCCTTGCCAGGACCAGAGAAGGGTGTTCCAGGTCTTCCAGTTTGAGAGCTGATGCCCTACTCCCCCTGCCCAGGCAGGGAGAGCTCTAGCACAAGATAGGCGGAGAGGGGAAATTTAGAAATAAAGCTCTCCAAAGAAACTGTCTTGCCTAAAGATCAGCTTCCCACACACACTGGAGTGCCACATCTGCGGGGGCTGGAAGCACGGGAATGGAACAATCCTGACCAAGTCACATAACTATTACCCTTTTGCGGGAGGCGACAGCATATTTCTGAGTCCCCCCATTGGCACCCCAGTGTCTAGGCTGCAGATCCAGAGCAAGGGCTTAGGGACAGAAAACAGGAGACTGAAAGGATCACCAGTGACTAGTCCAGCCTTCCTCCCGCTCTCCTCTCTTCACAACAAATGTGAAGAAAGCTGCTCTCAACACAGAGGGAGTAGAGCTGAGGGTTCATTTTAGAAAAGAACCATGAAGGGTTCTAGTGGGCTTGAGGCTCAAATCTGGGCTCCCTTGGCTCTTCTCCCTGCAGGAGGGTCAGGAACTAGCAACTGAGGAAAAAGAAAATCAAGCACCGGAGAGAAAAACTGCAATTAGCATTTATATCAGTTGGCTATGTCATCTCAAACCCCAAGGACAGAGTAGATGTCACGTTGCCAGGCAACTAGCAACTGTAGCCTCCCCTCCCCACCTTCCAGCCGGTATCAGAGGCCACTAGAAAAAGTTTAACCCAAGAGTCTGATACCAGCATTAAACACAGACACACACACAGACACACACACAGACACACACACAGACACACACACGGCTCAGAGGAGTAATCCTACCACCTCTTTCTCTGAGGATTTTACCCTTGGAGAGAGAGGTACAATGTACTTGCCCCAGACTGTTGGAGTTTTGCCAAGAAGCCCAAAGCAGGAAGAAGGAAACTATCCCTAATTTTAGGAGGAGTCCATAGTGTTCATTTAGCAATCCAACTCTCTAAGAGGTTTGTACTTTGACCTGACAAAGTATTATAATGTGACTCAAGGGTCAAAAGCTCAGCCTTGGACAATATCTCAGAACAGCTTTCAGCAGCAATACACTCAATGCTATATATCCCTTCCACCCACCCTTCCTGTGAAAGATACACCATCCCATCCCATGTCCCATGATTCAGATCCAGCAGACCAGTGCACAGGGAGTGAGGGAACACAATTAAAAAAAAAAAAACCCAGAAAGCAGCAACCTGTCAGTTCTTTGGTTTCTTAAAAGAGACCCTGTACCAGAACACAGTGATAGCTGATATGCTCGGATACAAATTCTGATGTCTATTATGCATATGTAGAAGGGGGGAATGCCAAGTTTCCCCTCAAATCACAGATTGCAAGCAAAGTACTTTGAACATTTGAGTGCTCTCTGAATGCTGAATAGCAACAATCACCCAACAGTCTTTTACAATTAGAGCAAACTGAAAATTTCCCATACTGAGTCATTCAGGAGCAAAAAGGAAGAATCCAGCTCACAAAAGGGAGGAGATACTGACCATAAAGTACACAACCTGAGCATACAGTGCAAAGTGTTGTTTTAGTACTGGGAGTACACACTCCCTACCCCACTAGTTAAACAAGAAGGGCTGGGTTGGCACGGAGCTCCCCTCGTGCAGCACAAGGCCTGGTGCTCAGAGGTGAGACTTACCTGACGTACAAGGACCTCTTCTCACTCGTTCGCAGGGACCCAGACCCAGAGCTCATACTGCTGTTCATCATTTGTTCTCGCAAGTCATGTATCTTCGATTCAAAGCGACTGTATTCTGTCAGAGAGACAAGGGAAAGGACAAGAAAAGAATGAACCCAAGGAGTTGCACCAAGCCTGTGTGCCAGCGGCCAAAGAGCCAGGAGGACCCTTGGCTTCAAAGCAGCCAGAGCCAGCCCAGTCAATCTTTGCTTTGATAAGCAGAGTACCTCCTCCATGCACAGAAAGATTTCTCTCCACTCCCAGACTAGTAGAATGAAAGAATACACCTGAAAAAGGAGTAACATTTGGACATATCGAATGGAAAAAGCTCACTGATCCTTAAAAAAAATAACAACTGGAAAGAGGTTCCAGTGCAGCCTTCATTAATCTTTAGAGCAGGCACTAAGGCCCAAGGAGAGCAGATGGGAAAAGAGACTTTCCCGAAAAGTGGATTGCAGAGAACAGATGGCCCTGAGATGCAGGGGGGTGGGGCAGCAAAGGACCTGAGGCCATTATATCACTGTTAGGCAAAGAAGATGATCTGTTTCTAGATGACTTGTTTTTTTGAGGGGGGACACTGGAATGCAGTACAAAGGTAAAAACAAACCTCACAATCAGAAGAGAAGATCACAAAGCTCTCCTGAATTATTTCCCTTTTAACAAACAGGGTCTTTGGCTTCAGCAACAATTGAACATTACAATAGAAATTCTCCCAAACCCAGAAGTCTGCTGACATCTCTCTCCTCCAAAACCATCTAGCCAGGGGGTCATAAGTCCATGCCCAACTTTGTAGCCCACGGACACCATTACAACAGTCTGAAAAAGCCTCATCATTCTGGAAAGGTAACTACAGGTTTACACCTGATGTAAGAAAACCTGACATAGGAAAATTAACTCTATCCATACAATTATTATAAAAGGCTTTTTACAGGGCTACTTTGCTGTGAACACTCTCCTAGCACATTTTAAATATGATATTCACATTTACCACAAACACACACACATACCGCACATTTTTCAGGTCTATAATTGCCACATAAAATGGGATACATCTAAGGCACAGACTGTGAAAACGGTAGAAAACAGGCATACCTCATTATGACAAGCTGATTTTAAAGGAAGTCACAATTTATACTGGGGGTTGAAGGTTGGGGAACTGCTTTAAAAAACAAACACATTTCCAGGAAAAAAGAATTCCACAAAAGCATTTTCATGCACCACAGAGGGCTGGCAAGAAGCATCTCCATCTAGTCTGTATGACTCTACAGGCAGAAAACAAACCACCTGTTCTAACACCTGACACTCCCCTTCCCTCAGCAAAGCAAACTGACCTTCAGCTGGGTATAAAGGGAAACAGTAAAAAGCCTAAACAGGAGCGAATAGGGTTCTAACTCATACAAATATCCTCTTCTCAACAAAGTTTCTTTTTGTTCACTCTGGTACCAATGAAGCCAACTGGTTAAACTCATGTGCTCTTTCATTCATCACGCACTGGTGTTATCGTGATTTGTCCTCATTACTTACTCCTGTCCCTGAAATCCTGCAGGAAGCAGTTAAGTCACTGACTCACCCATTAAATGTTGGGGAAAGAAAAAAAGAGAGACAGCAGCTGGACAATGTCCCTATTCTGTGGGTTAGAAGGCAACACATCAATATCAATGAGGCTTCCCAATCTAAAGGTAGAAGGTGGTGACCGATCTGTCATGGCAGCCCTGGACGGCCCAAGCGCGCAGCAGCAGGGCTATCTACCTCTAGAGCCGCCCAGGCGTGGGTCCCACCCCAAGGCTCAGCCCTCCAGCCCAGCCCTCTCCAGTGGGCTCCTTTCTGGCCCTCCTCCCCACTCACCGGCTAAAAGGAGACTGAGTGAGACAAAGAGATTTCTGACCAAGCAACCCCTTCTTGAGCAAGATAAGTAAAAGGCAGAAATATGCGTTGAACACATTAAAAAAAAAAAGGAAAAAAACACCACCACCCAATCTATCCTTAAGCCATATTCCCCCTCTCCCAACTTGTTTATATATTCTCTTCTTTGGAATTGGCTTGCCCACTGAACTCCAACTTAGCAGCCGGTCATGGCAGTTGCTTAGTAACTACATTTCTTAAATAACCCTTTAAAAACAACCGCCAAACCACCATTTCCTCAAAGCGCCTAATCCAAGGTTGATAACGCTGGGCCAGAGAGCCCACTTAAAATAGACTATAGAAAGAGAACAAGGCTATTGCTTTAAGGAAGCCACTTTCTGTTTTCTATGTGCTACTAAGCTTTCAAGTCTATTAAATAGTGTTTTATTCACTTCTTCCCCATTCAGATGATCCCCTTAGAGTTCTAGCTGCTCATCGGTCTCTGCCTTTTATTTGTAGAGTTATCTAATGTCCAGTAGGCACAAAGTAGGCTCCGAATAAATGATTGTTGGGTAAACGAGGAGCAGATTAAAAAACTGCCCAAGTCGATGCTTCTGTTCTCAAACTAATAAAACTAATGGTTTATTTAACTGATGGCTGCCAGCTTCACTGAGGGCTTGGAAAAGTAGTTAAGAAGTATTTCCATTTGCTTTTGTTCCCAAGGTTAATTGTTGGGAGCAATTGGAGTATATGTTTTTTAAACACCTTTTTGAGATGTTAATAACCCACAGTGGGCATCTGATTAACAAACTTTGTTTATAACAAAGAAAAAAATAATTCTAACAAAAAGCTGTTTAGAATAGTCTTTAGATAGTACCTCATCTTAATATTAGAGGCCTCATTTTCCAAGGACAAAAGCTTCACCTAAAAAGCATCTGAATTCTAAGACCTTACAATTTGCCAAGGTCCCTCTTTTCCCCTTCCGCTCATAACAAAGCCGTTGCTGGAACGCATCTCCTAAGCCTAAGTCTTTGCCTAAGAAGCCCACCAGACCAGCCTCTTTAATCCAAAAGGCCTACTTCAAACAGGTTATTTTAAAGAAACAACACTTATTACTAAAATCTCAAGCCTACTAAACTGTGTTATATTCATTTTTTCCCCATTCATATGAACCCAACCATTTGTGATCCACAAAGATATCCATGGTGAGTCACTCATTGCTCCCTCATTCTCTTTACTAATCACAGAGAGAAAACGGGGTGGGGTAGGGGACAATCAGACATCATTCCCCGAAACAGGATTTCTCACTGACCATCTGGGGTGCCTCTGAAAGATCAGGATTTGGGACTCTACCCCCGATACACTGACTCAGAACCTACTGAGTGGGCCCAGGAATCTGTATTTTTTAACAAGCATCAAGGTAATTCCGATGCCAAATAAAATTTGAAACTGCTGGTCTTGATTACAGAATTGAGTTTCGTTTTGTTTTGTTAGTTCAGGGAAAAGATAAGGTAAGTACCCTGCAGCCTGTCTCAAAAGGAAGTTAGGACAAGAGGGTTGGAAAGCTCTCCAAAAAAAAAAAAAAAAAATTGGCAATACAACTGCAAATTCCACGGGAAAGGAAAGGCAACAGTGAGAGGCCCACATACCGCAAAAAAAGAAAAAAAAGAAACCTCTGTCCAATGTGCCTGCAAAGAAATCTAATGAGTTTACACTTTTTTAAATTATAAAAGTAGCACATGATTTTTTAAAATCTTTAACTTTTTTCTTTGGACATTCCTGTATCATTTCCCCATCCCACTACACAGAAGTAACCAGTTAGGATTTTTAGTATGTATCCTTCCAGACTTACTTCCATGTATATATCATTTATCTACATACACTCACAACTCACATAGATTCACATGCTTTTTTCATTCTCTGATATATAATGGAAACCTATTCATGTCAGTACACATTGATCTACCTCGTCCTTTATAATAGCTGCACAGTATTGCATATTATGGACAGACAATAATTTATTCAGTCATATCCCAACAGACATACATTTAAATTGTTTATAATTTTTTTATATTACAATCAATGCTGCTCTGTATATTTGTATGAGCATTTCGATAGCATAGATTCTTAGAAGTGAAAATGCAGGGTCAAATTACATGCACATGAAAAAATTTGATTGGCACTACCAAAATGAACCCCAATATTCTGAAACCTTCATGACTGGAAGTGAGGATAAACTGCTAGTCTAAAGCTTCCAGCAGCTCTTCTGTTCCTGAAGAAGTAGAGGCAATGGGAATTTACCTTTAAGGACAGACTGACCTTTTTGTTTGGGGGAAAAAACTCTAATAAGCCTTTTGGTTATGAAAAAGTAAAGCCAAGACTGCATTCTGGAATAGACAAAGAGGAACCTCAAATGTTCTCTGCATAATCGCAGAAAAGGTCCTCCTGTGGGTGGAGCTGCTGATTCAAAGGGCTTGTCCTACCACCTATATGATACTTTATCTACCTCTAGAAATATCTACCTCTAGACTTGACCACTCTGCCTCCCCCTACTTAGTAATTTCATGCCAAACCTCCCTGGTACAGTAAATGACAGCCCCCTTCCTCCTGTGCACAACCAGTGTTTCCTCCTGTGCACAACCAATGTTTCCTCAGTGTTTTGCTGATGTTCTTCCTAACTGCTTCCTCAATCCATCTTTCTTTCTAACTTCCACTGTCATTGCCTTTTCCTTTTCTCATGATTATTTTTCTCTCTTGCCTGGATTTAGGTCACACTGTGTTATCTCTTCTCTGGACCACTGCTGTATTGCTCTAGCTGGTGGTCTGCCCCCAGGCTCTCCAAACTCCAATCCAGCTTAAGATTCTTATTTGAAAAGCCTTCCTAAAACGCCAACTTGTAGCCCTCTGTCCAGGTATCTATAATAACTCAACAGCAACTAAAGAACTTTAATATCTCAACTAAAATTTCAAAGACTGCTAAAACCATCATCTTGTCACTCTCAGCCGATCTATCCCATGTTTTATTAGATCCTCTTTTGATCTAACCTGCCTGGAACTCTTGAACACAATTTGTTCATTCCTACCTATTATTCCCTTGTCCTGAAATTTTCCTCCCTGCCTGACACTGAACATCCTTTATGTCCTTCACCACCCAGAAGTTTTATTCATTCATTTATTTATTCAAATATTAACTAAATGTCTACAGTGTGCCAGGCATTATGAGAGCTGATGGGGATATAATGGTAATCAAACAGTTCCTAGAAATTACAATAATGAAAAAAACAACTATTTAATTACAATTTTAATTACGATTGTGACAACTGCTATGAAGAAAATGCTACAAGACGAACAGGGTGACCCAATCTACTGAGTGGGGGATGGGAGGTTAACAAAGGTTTCCATGAGGAAGTGACATTTAAGCTGAGACTTTAAGGATGAAGAGTTAGCCCAAGGAAAAGGGGTAGATAAAGAAAGCATTCCAGACAGAAGGAACAGCATATGTGAGGGTACAAAATATCTGGATCACAGGGAAGTAAGAGAATACTGGCAGGAGATCAGACTTGTAAGGTAGACAGAGGTCAGATTATACATGACCTTGTGGACTACAGTAAAGATTTCTGCTTTCATCCTAAGAGTAACAGAAAGAAGTCACTGAAAGATTTTAAGTAAAGGAATGACATGAACATGTGTGTATGTGTATCACTATGGCTATTGTGGGGAGAATAAGTGTGGTGCCTCACATGTAGATTTAAGTTTCTTGACAGCAGAGGACCATGCTTTCTCTTTTTGTCTAGGCCCTACAGCCCCTAGCGGGGCCTGCTTTACAGCATCCAAACCAGCTAGCCCCCTAGCCTCTGCTCAAATATATCCAATGTTGGGAAGCTCTGTATTCCTTAATTATTAGACAACACTATTCAAGAGAAAATTCTTGGATTGAGGGCCATCTCTTTTGCTAGCCGGTCCTACTTTGGTGTCAAGTATAAAACATGATGGACTCTCTTCTGCATAACTGTATGAAGGAACAGTTTAAAGAAAATCAAAGAGCTGGGAAAGCCTGGAGCAGGTTCCAAGACTACTGAATTAAGACTGAAGAGAATGTAGAGTGTGAACAGGGGAAGGGGAAGTGATGGAAGGTTAGGGGGCCAGATTATAAGTTTGAGATAGGACTTCTCTTACTAGGCTTTGGGAACCACTGTTAAGTGTTTAAATAGGAAAGTGATACAATTAGAACTAGGTTTGGGGGAAGATTATTCTGAGAACATAATACAGAAGGGAAAACAGCGACAAAGATAACAGAGACCTGTTCTACTAGTATAGACAATGACTTCAAAGGCTTGACATAGTGTGGGGGCAACTGAGGACAGAAAGAAGAGGCAAGAATCAGGAAATATGCTGGAGCTAGAGGAGAAAATCTGACATCTGACTGGATGTAGGGTGAGAAAGGATCAAAGGCAGCTTCTGAATTTCTTCCTGAAAGACCAGGAAAAGGTGGGATAATATCAGCCATAATAGAAACTGGCCATCATGTACTCCAAGTAAGTTCTCTATTCTCCAGGCTAAATATTGTTACTTCCTTAACCATTCTTCATCTAACATGGTTTCCAGGCCCTCCACTACCTCTCCCTTTTTAAAATCTAGTGCCCAGAATTTGTGGTGATGTCATTTTCTTGACAAAACTGTAAGCTCTTTGATGTGGTTTTTGTTTCCTTCTCAAAGTTTAGCATGGCAATCTGCACCCTTGTTGAGTCAACGATCTTTACTGAATGTGCTAACTCACTATAAAAATCCAACAGGACAAACTTGGACACTGTAATTCTCAAATTCTGACTCCTCAGGAACTAATGTAAGAAAAAAGAATACAAAACTTTCTCCTTCCACTGACCCCAAAATGGTAAAAACTGAACAACAAAACCACAAACCACTTCTGCAAAACACTAACATATCAGAGGTTTCAAGACCTACTTAATAGCCTAATAAAGCATCAAAGAGGACTGAAACTACAATATTCACTAATATGAAATGGACACATAACCAAGACTCCAAATCCATCTCCCCTATAAGACTTTGATCTCAAATGCATCTACGTTCCTAATGACAGAAAAACTGTCTTCTCAGGATAAAAAATGACATTTGTCAGTAATTTGGAAAAGCAGAAAGGGGCTCAGTTTCTCAACCCATAGAAGACTTATGTGGTTCTATTTGATTATGGGTAGGAAAATGTTGTAGAGACAGGAAACAATGGGAAGCAAAAAAGGGGTACTTACTCTGCATGAAGCACTGACTACCTATGGTTTGAATGAAGATATAAAAGGTAAATGCTCCAAAATAAAATAAAAACCATGCCTACCAAATTTGGAAGTGACAATGAAGCTGGGGAGACAACTGGATGACAGACTTCAGACACACAGATTGTGACAGGTAGGAACAATGGAAAGATGGGAATACAAATAGAATGCAAAAGAGAAATGTAACTTCCTGACCTTGAGTCCCCACACAAATACTGAGTAGGGAAGACAGGGCTGAATAACAGCATGTGTCTTGGTTGGCTATCAACACAAAACAAGGCAATAGCTAGCTGCCCAAAGGCTCGTTTGTTCCTATGGAAGTGAAGGTGTTCCAATCTCAAACTCATACAGCCCTCATTTGCCATTGCTGAGCTGCCCTGAGCTCAGAGGAATCACCCATTGTGCAAATGTACAGAACTCACGAGAGTCACAGATTTTGATGAGTATGAATTGTGTTTTAGGTTTCTACAGTTGCCTTTGGAGTGCAAAGCCTCAGGATTTGTATGAATTACAAGCATGTGTCCCAACAACATAGCTCATGTTTTCAAAAGGAATGGATGGAGCCAAAAGTAAAATAAGCCCATCAAGAAGATACCTGTCAGTGTGGTGATAAGTACATGAATCGTCAAACAGCACAACATTTCTTGAAATCACAAACTTGTCTCTAATATGAAGCCTATTACTTGGGTTAGTTTCTAATTATGGGGCCTACTATTTAAAGAATCTGACACCTCTAACAGAAGCAGCAGACCTGGACCGGAGCAGCTCGGAGGCGGTGAATAATAGCTCTTCAAGTCTGCAATAAAAAATGGCCTCCAATAAAAGTACACTGCAAAAAATGGGAAAGAAACAGAATGGAAAGAGTAAAAAAGTCGAAGAGGCAGAACCTGAAAATTTTATGGTAGAAAAAGTACCGGACCGACGTGTAGTGAATGGGAAGGTGGAGTATTTCCTGAAGTGGAAGGGATTTACAGATGCAGACAATACTTGGGAACCTGAAGAAAATTTAGATTGTCCAGAGTTAATTGAAGCATTTCTTAATTCTCAAAAAGCTGGTAAAGAAAAAGATGGAACAAAAAGAAAATCTTTGTCTGACAGTGAATCTGATGATAGCAAATCAAAGAAGAGATGCTGCTGATAAACCAAGAGGTTTTGCCAGAGGTCTCAACCCAGAGCGAATAATTGGTGCCACAGACAGCAGTGGAGAATTAATGTTTCTCATGAAATGGAAATATTCAGATGAGGCGGACTTGGTGCTGGCAAAAGGGGCAAATATGAAGTGTCCTCAAATTGTAATTGCTTTTGTGTGTGTGTGTGTGTCTGTGTGTTTTTGTTTTTGTTGTGTGTGTGTTTTTTGTTTTTTTTTTGTGGTACACGGGCCTCTCACTGTTGTGGCCTCTCCCGTTGCAGAGCACAGGCTCCGGACGCGCAGGCTCAGCAGCCATGGCTCACGGGCCCAGCCGCTCTGCGGCATGTGGGATCTTCCTGGACCGGGGCACGAACCCGTGTCCCCTGCATCGGCAGGCGGACTCTCAACCACTGCGCCACCAGGGAAGCCCTGTGTTTTTTATTTGTAATTGCTTTTTATGAAGAGAGACTAACTTGGCATTCTTGTCCAGAAGATGAAGCTCAATAATTGTTTGCATTGCTTTTTATATATATATATATTTTTATCAAAACTCTGGGTCTTGTTCTTTTTGATTTCTTAGTGTGAAGAAATAACTACATTCTAATGAAAATCAAGTTTGATATGTTCGTTTTGAAGTAGTACTGGGGAAGTTGTTGGGTTTTGGGGGGGTTTTGTTTTTGTTTTTTTTTTGCATCTGTAGCACTGGTTACTTTGAACAAATAAAAGCTTTCTGTAGTTGCTTCCTTTAGCAGAAAAGAACGTTTGATACCACGGTATATTATTTCCTCTGCATTAGAGAACAGCTTTTTTAAATGTTCAGGAAAATCTCCATAGTCATTACTCAATCAGAATTTAGAATTTGCATTTAACTCATATATGCCTAAGGACCATTCTGGGTTTTTTGTATGTGTATACATATGTAAATGGTTTGGGGGTTTTCTGGTTATTGTTTAAATACATTTACCAAAACAAAAACAGCCTTTCACAACCATGGATAAGCCCATGTTTCTGGGATTCTATCATTTTGAGCAATATAAGAAATCACTTCAACTTTAAGTCTTAACCTTTCAAATTAAATAATTTTGTAATTAATTAGACAAGTTAATGTAAACAATTTAAATTGGATAATTTTTTAAAGCAGCCCTACCAGAATCTGCATCCATATCTACCATCATATAAATGCAGTTTTATATGTAAAAACCCCTGAAAGGAAAATTTTATCTCTGTCAACCCAAATGAAAAAACTAGAAAAATTCTGGTATGTTTTAATTAGCCAAGCAAGACTCAGTTAAATGGACATTTAAAGCTTCCTTTTGGCAAACCATTCTTTTATAAGAAGTTGAAATCCCTGTGCTGTATTTACTGAAAGACTGTGATACATGGAATGTCTCAGACTTGTTAATGGAAACCTAATCAGATGGTTAGAGATGTTGGCAATTTAGGATCTGCAGGAATAAATGAGTGAACAAACTTTACTAATCTAAACTTGACCTGCATGTTTTTTCAAACTTTACCCCAACCCATTCCTTATATGTAGGCTCAATCTTCTCAGTATTTTGGGTTACTGGTTCAGCATAAGCCAGGAAAAACAATAACTTTGTAGTAATCAGAATGTCATTCAACTGTATATTGTTTACTTTATTGTAAATACTGGTAAACAGTGGTCAATAGTTTTATATTAAAAAAAAAGAATCTGACACCTCTAAAACTAGACAATTTCTCAGTTCCCTTCTAATTTTGACATAATTGTGATTTTAGAACCAAATCAATGAGGTCCATAAGAAATCAAACCTAGGACTAGTCTAATAAAAAATTTTAATATGATCTACAAGAAGGAAATCTTCACATCTGCAAATAATCCTAAACTCTTTGGGTCAAAAAAATATCAATTTAAGGAGTATAAATTGCAAGAAAAAGAATTTAAGGCTATATGAGAGGGCAGAAATGTTGCAAACAGACCTCCATATGGGCAAATGCTGCTTGAAGAAAAATAATTTCAGCTCTACGTTTAGAACAATGGGCTCGGACCTATGACTAACCCAGAACAGAAACTTCAGTGTCATTGTATTCTGGTCCCTGCACTGTCACAATGTGCTTCCTCACCCATACACACACATCACCAGGGTCGATACGGGGAATAAAACAGAAAACAAGACAAGCCACATCAGCATGCCATAAAAAAAATCCAGATTATCCCTACTGACTGGATGTTTCTGTCCCCTAAAGAGCTTAGTGGTTATGCAGGAAGGGCCACTGAGCAAAAGTGCTATACTATATAAAGGTGCCATGACATTCAGCCACCTGGTCTGAAATGAGTAGAATGAAAAATGCTTTGATCGCGCATCAAGCTAAGAAAAAGTTTTGCATAGGACCTGGCCATTGGCTCTCCTCACCCTGTTCTAGATCACCCAACAGATCAGGGTAAAAGCTTCAAATAGGGCCTTTTCTCTAATTCAAAAGAATTTCATATAGTATATTCAAATGCAAGATTAACAAAGCCTTTAGCTCCTTTAACCCATAAGTAAAAGTCTATGTAAGAACCACCCCAAGACAAAACACCTCATCTAGAAAACATGAGAATGAATACCTTGCCCTGAAGGTAGCAGGTACTCTTGTTCACAACAATCTTTTCCACTTAACAGAAATGCTGCAACACAGTGACTGAAACACACAACATTTTATGACTAAGCTTGCTAACCTGAGATAATATAACTGATTTCTATGTTTTGTTTTGTTTTGTTTTTAATTTTTTTTGGCCGCAGCTGGTGGCTTTCCCCCCACCAGGGATCGAACCTCGGCCCCCTGCAGTGGAAGCACGGAATCATAACCACTGGACCACCAGGGAATTCCCTGATTTCTATGTTTTACTATGTCAATTGAGAATCTAGATTCAAATGTTCTTCACAGTAGTCACTCCAATAGGATCACAAATTCTCTCACAATAGTTATTGGGGTATCAACTGAATCTCTTTTGGGTCAAGTTTCTGTGGAAGGAACCCAGAAACTGAGACCTAGAGAAAGACCCTTCTGGTTATTGGTCAAAACATCTGCGGTCATTTTTCATATTTTACTCTGATAATCCTAGAGTAAAATATTACAGAACAGAATTAAGAAACCCCAAATCCAAATTATAAGCATGTGTGTGTGGTTGTGTGTGCGTGCGTAATAAAGGTGGCACTTCAAAACAGCAGGAAAATGATGGATTATCTAATAAATGGTACCAAGGTATTCCTTAAATATTTGGAGCAAAAATAAGGTAGTGTCCTATCTTACCTCATAAATAAAGTCCAGGCAGGTTAAAGTTTTAAATGCAAAAAGAAAAACATTAAATAATTACAATAAGACAAAGGCAGACATTTATTTTATCTCAGGGTAGGAAAGGCCCTTCCAAACCTAGGGGCAGAGGTGAAATACACAAAAGAAAACACCGATAGACTTGACTACATAAAAACAAAACATCTCTACATCAAAATAAAATAAAATAATAAAGCAAAATGGGGAAAACCGCTGCAATATATATGACAAAGAACTAATATTCTAACTACTTTAAAGCTTTTACATACCAGTAAAAACTAATGAACATACATCAACAGGGAAATGGGGAAAGGGTATGAACAGGCAATCCACACACACAAAAAGAAAATGATGAACACACAAACACACACACAAATGTTCAATTCTACTATGAAAAAGAAATACAAATTAAGATATGAATTAAGTAACACTTTTACCTATCCAATTTGCAGAGATTTTTAAAAAATAATACTCCATGTTAGCAAGGTTGGTGGAGGTGGAGAAATATACCAAAATATATCAAATATATCAAAAGTCTTAAACATGTTCATATCCTTTGGCCCAATAATTCCACTCCAAAGAATTCATTCTGAAGACACAATCACAGATTCACAGAAAGCCTCATACAAGGATATCCATCAAAGTGTTATTTATAAGATCAAAAAATTGCAAACAACCTACAAGTCCTCCAATAAGGGAATGATTACATGAATTATGGCACACACATGATGGAATATTGTTTAATTATTAAAAACCATTTTAATAAAATATGCATGACATATGCCAAGTTAAAAGAATGGATATAAGACTGCTTAAATACAATGATCCGAGTCTTGAAAGAGATACATACATACTATACGATATATAAAAGTTTGGAGGGAAATATACACAAACACAAGGTTATTTCTGGAGGTAGTTTTACAGGTGATTTGAACTTTTTTTACTTTGTATTTTGTTATGTCCCAATTTTCTACAAATCTGAATGTAATATTTATATATCCAGGAAAAATATAATTTTAAAAATTATATATTTTAAAATTATATATATTATAATATAAAATAATTTGAGGGGGATGGGGAGGCAGACTGAAAAAGACAGGCCCAAGGATGAAGCCAGGACACACGTGCACTAGAAATTCCCCTCCTCACTGCTCTTGACTCCTTCATCATTTTCCTCTGGGACAGATCACCCAACCAGTTGCAGACAAATCCACTTAAATGTATTATCACTATTATCACCTTGCCATCTTATCCAAGAGTAGACCAAAGAAGCCCTGCCAATGCATTGCTAAAATCTAGATATACCACATTTACCCTATTTCCTTGGTCTACCAGTCCAGTAACCCTGTCCATCAAGGCAATTTGGCAGTCTGACATGATTCATTTGACTTTGGTGAACCAATACTGGTTCCAGTGCTCACCACTTCTTTTTTCTGAGCGTTTATAAAACAACTCTTGGGCGTCCCTGGTGGTGCAGTGGTTGAGAATATGCCTGCCGATGCAGGGGACACGGGTTCAAGCCCTGGTCTGGGAAGATCCCACATGCTGCGGAGCAACTGGCCCGTGAGCCACAACTACTGAGCCTGCGCGTCTGGAGCCTGTGCTCTGCAACAGGAGAGGCCACGACAGTGAGAGGCCCGCACACCGCGATGAAGAGTGGCTGCCGCTTGCCACAACTAGAGAAAGCCCTTGCACAGAAACAAAGACCCAATGCAGCCAAAAATAAAAACAGATAAATTAAAAGAAGGCTCAACATTACAAAAAAAAACCAACTCTTAATAATCTAGTTTGGAATTTAACCTGAGATTTACAAAATTCTCTTTCTCCTTTTTGAAAATCTGAAGGACACGTGTGTATCCAGATCCCCAATGCATATATTTATACAAAATGTGTTAATTTCATCAAGTTGAAAAATCCCCAAATCTCTAGGGTCTTTGTTTTTTTAAGATATCTAAATTCAGTGAAAAGTAGTGAAAAGTAAACAAAGATCTATTTCAAGAGGATGAAAGCCTTATCACAGGAAAGAAGAGGGGAAGACAAGACCTTTATTAAAACAAGACTGTTATTAACTCAAGACCGTGATTCGGGCTTCCCTGGTGGCGCAGTGGTTGGGGGTCCACCTGCCGATGCAGGGGACATGGGTTCGTGCCCCGGTCCGGGAGGATCCTGCATGCCGTGGAGCAGCTGGGCCCGTGAGCCATGGCCGCTGAGCCTGCGTGTCCGGAGCCTGTGCTCCGCAACGGGAGAGGCCACAGCAGTGAGAGGGCCACGTACCGCAAAAAAAAAAAACCAAAAAAAACCCCAAAAAAACAAACAAACAAAAAAACCCTCAAGACTGTGATTCAACAACAGTCTAGGTACAAACAGGAACTTGTGAATTGAATTCACAACTCATTTACACTTATCTAACACAGAATTTGAGTTAGAAGAAACATGTGAGATCATTTTGCACAGTCCCCTCATTTTACAGATCAGAAAACTGGGGCCCATGGGGACTTCCCTGGTGGCACAGTGGCTGAGAATCTGCCTGCCAATGCAGGGGACAAGGGTTCAAGCCCTGGTCCAGGAAGACCCCACATGCCGCGGAGCAACTAAGCCTGTGCACCACAACTACTGAAGCCCATGCTCCGTAACAAGGGAAGCCACTGCAATGAGAAGCCCGTGCACCACAACGAAGAGTAGCCCCCCCCCCACCGCTGCAACTAGAGAAAGCCCACGTGCAGCAATGAAAACCCAACACACCCAAAAATAAAATATAATAAAAAATTTTAAAAACAAACAATAAAACAATTACCCTATTGTGGAATATAAGTCTAAATCTTCAAACAAAGCAACAGTGTAAATACCAGGGTCAAGATTTCAACAAGCAACACATTAAATTAAAAAGAAATCCTAAAAAGCTATAAATAAATAAGAAATAATTCATTCTCTATATCATTCTAATCACTCTACCCCATCAGAAGAACTGATGTTTTACAGACACCAAAGCTCCTAAGATTTTGCCTCAAACCATGTAACAAGGACAAGAAAGCACCTGTCTAGCTAGGTTCAGAATTCTTTGCCAACTCTAGCTACCATGTCCTTAGGCTACATGGAATACAAAAAAGGACAGTGCACACGAGTACACACACACACACACACACACACACACACACACACACACCTGTATATAAAGTTCAGCCCCAGGAGGCAAAACTGAAAAGAAAGCTAACATATTTCTCTCTTCTAAGTTTGCAAAACAGGGTGGGCCTAAAAGGGTGCAGCCGCTTTGGGAAAGTCTGGCAGTTCCTCAAAAATGTTCAGTGTTGTTACCTTACGACCCAGCAATTCCACTCCTAGACATATATACCCAAAAGAATTGAAAACATATGACCGCACAAAAACGTCCCATGAGGTTCATAGCAGCAGTATTCACAATATTTGAAAGGTGGAAACAACTCAACAGTCCATCAACAGAAGAATGGATAAACAACTTGTGGTATAACCATAGGATGGAATATCATTTAGCCTTAAAAAGGAATGAAGTGTTACCTGCTACAACATGATGAACCTTGAAAGCACTATGCTGAAAGAAAGGAGACAGACACAAAAGACTACATGTTGTATGATTCCATTTATATGAACCAGCCAGAAAAGGACACTTTACAGAAACAGAAAGTAGATCAGTGGTTGCCTTGGGCGAGGGAAGGCGAGGGGAGGAGTTTGGGGGAAATGGGAAGTGACTGCTAATGGGACAGGACTTCTTTTTGGGGTGAGGAAAATGTTCTAAAATTGACTGTTGCACCACTCTGAACATTCTAAAAACCACTGAGTTGTACACTTTAAATGGGTGAATTGTACAGTATGTGAATAAGCTGGAGGGTTTTCTGTTTTTTTTTTTTTAAGGTGGGCCCTATCATTTTTATCAGGTCAGCATTCCTAGATAAAATTATCCGTACCCACGCCCTCCAGCACACAGTGATAAGAGTGGAAAGGTAGTCCCTTATCCTCCTGGTTCCCTCTAATCACCTGAGTAATAACAGTTGGCTTGCTCTGGTCTCAAGTCAATTTATAAACAACGTGAGAATCAGGGGACTAAGCAAAGCAAAACAATAAGCACATGAAAAGATGCTCAACATCATTAGCCACTGGGTAAATGCAAATGAGAAGCACAATGAGGACTTCCCTGGTGGTGCAGTGGTTAACAGCCCACCTGCCAACGCAGGGGACGCAGGTTTGAGCCCTGGTCCGGGAAGATTCCACATGCCGCTGAGCAGCTAGGCCCATGTGCCACAAATACTGAGCCTGCGCTCTAGAGCCTGCGAGCCACAAGTACTGAAGCCCGCGTGCCTAGGGCCCATGCTCCACAACAAGGGAAGCCACCGCAACAAGAGAAGCCCGCGCACGGCAACGAAGAGTAGCCCCCACTCGCCGTAAGTAGAGAAAGCCTGTGTGCAGCAACAAAGACCCGATGCAGCCAAAAGTAATTAAATAAAAATTTTAAAAAAAGAAAGAAAAGAAAACCACAATGAGATATCACTTCACACCCACCAGAATGGCTAGAATCAAAAAAACTGACATTAACAAGGGTTGGCAAGGATGTGGAGAAACTGTAACCCTCACACTGCTGGTGGGAATGTGAAATGGTGCAGCCACAATGGAAAACAGCCTGGCCATTCCTCAAAAGGTTAAATATAGAGTTGCCATATGATCCAGTAGGTATATATAACCAAGAGAAATAAAAACACACGCCCATGCAGAAAACTGCATACAGATGTTCAAAGATAGCATTCATAATAGCCAAAAGAGTGGAAATAACCCAAATGCCCATCAACTCATGAATGGATAAACAAAGTGTGATATATTCACATAATAGAATAGTATTCAGTCCTGAAAAGAAATAAAGTACTGATACATGCTACAACACAGATGAACCTTGAAAACACTATGTCAAGTGAGAGTAGCCAGTCATAAAAGACCATATATGAATCCATTTATACAAAATGTCCAGAACGGGCAACTCCATAGAAGCAGGAAGTAGATTAGTAGCACTGAGGGGGATGGGGAGGTTGGTGGGGCAGTGGGGTGGGGAGAGGCTGGGGGGACAGCTAAAGGATTTTTCTTTTTGAGGTGGTGAAATGTTCTAAAATTGACTGCTGTGATGGTTGCACAACTCTGTGAATTTTACACCACTGAATTACACCCTTAAATGAGTGAACTGTAAGTTCATAAAAAAAATGAATGACAAATACAACTCTATTTCACTTGAAGAAATGGGAAATTCCTATTTACTGCATTAGTATTCTTAGGCCTGCACACATTTGCTGTTAAGTCAAGCCAACCAATTCCCATCTTTTGGCTCCTCCTGAGGTTCCCCCGACAATATCATTCTATGGTAGTCTTCCCAAGTCCACGTTCCTTTTGCAGGAGAGGGGGCGTCTCCTTCAGGCTTCCAGCAGCCCCTCTACCCCCAGGTTACCTCCTCCTTTGGTACAGGAGTTTGTGGTCATCAAGACTTAAAAAGCTGACATTTGGGGCCTTACCTGCTGGCGCAGTGGTTAAGAATCCGCCTGCCAATGCAGGGGACACGGGTTCAATCCCTGGTCCAGGAAGATCCCACATGCCGTGGAGCAACTAAGCCCATGCTCCTCAACAAGAGAAGCCACTGCAATGAGAAGCCCGTGCACCGTAACGAAGAGTAGCCCCTGCTCTCCGCAACTAGAGAAAGCCCGCACACAGCAACAAAGACCCGACGCAGTGAAAAATAAATAAATTTATTTTTTTTTTAAAAAGATGACATTTGGGAGTTGGCTTTAGTCCATCTGTTAACAGCTTCTGGCACCTGTAGAGTCTCAGAGCAGTATCTTCTGGGTAGAGAGAAGGGGCTCACAGCTTCTCTGCTGTGGAGAGAGGTCGTTGTGGTCTCTTGGCAAAAGCCCTGGACACGAAGTTCTCAGGAAATCTGACTTCAAATTGTGATTATGCCCCTTACTGGCTGTGGGGCCTTGAGCAAGTCACTCAAGCTCTCTGATCCTCACTTTCCTCATCTGTAAAATAGGGATAATACCACCTATCCCACAGGGATATCCTGAAGATCAATGCTTACAAAGCCATCTAGAACACAGACATACTCAATAATTCAACAAAACATGTGCCAGGCTCTGGACTAGGTACTGGGGCACAAAGAAAAATACAATAGTAGCTGCCTTCAAATTGTTCAGTGTAGAAATGCTGTTAACAGGAATTCATTTTCTTCCCTCCCTACATTAGCCTTCTTTTAGGATGGCAACAGGAGTTTCAGAACTTTGATTCTTTGCCTTGATAAACTTTCACCTCTGTGCTCTCAAAAGAGATCATGCTGATAGGGTGGCACCTATGTTTACCTCCCTCATTCTCAAACAGGGGAGATGGGGTGGTAAACTTAAATGTTACGGGGAAAATATCCCTTTTATGCTTTCAAGTATTACCAATACTGATCCTTACACTCTTCCAGGCCTTACCTGAAGGTGTTTCCATGGTGAAAAGTGTGCTTCTTCAGCACTTTAAAATAAGTATGGAAAACCCTAGTTCTTTCTCATTCCCCGTACCCCCAGCTTGTATAGATTTATATTCCAGTTGAAAAGACTAGTCACAAAGGATCAGTTCCCAGTTTAGCTACCTTAGTGACCAATTTCTGGCTCACCTCCTGATTTGGGGTTCAGAATCTATGCTAAAAACAAAAGGACTTTCCAGAAAAATACAAGCTGAGTTTATAAACAGAGGCTGACACAAAGCAACTAGGGAGGAAAATGTAGGAGATAGTTTCTAAATCAAAATGTTATAACTTGAAAACCATCCTTCCCTTGGTGGAGCAATTCCACAAGTCACAGAAAAATATTTTTCATTTTAGAATAGATTGGAAGAGAGCCTCTGCCAAGAGCCAGTTGTTTCAATTTTCAATTTGAATTTTAAGCAGGATTATACATGCCCAAGAACATCATGCTATTTTTAGCTAAATAGGTAGGACTGCTGTGTCCACAACAGTTTGGAGCAATCAGGAGTGAAACTATTAAACAGCATCTCTCACTGTAGTAGCTTATCATTTGGCACTTCTGTATCTATTTTAATATTTTCCAAAGCTGCATCATACAAATATTTGTAAAGCACCCGTGCTTAGGCACAATACAAAGTTTAAATAGATAGACAAGGTTCCTATCTACATTATGGGTTCAACCCATTAAGCAACCAGATATATGAAAGAATCTCAGAGTTAGAGCAAAGTCAGAGCTGCCATCCAGCCCCTAACTGCCCAGATGAGATACATCAGGAAGCAACTGTCCTACACCTATCACCCTTCCAATGCTTGCACCATCTCTATGTATTCAAAAGAGAGGGGTAATGAAAATGTTCTAAAATCGACTGTGATGATGAATGCACAATTCTGTGAATACACTAAAAGCCACTGAATTGTACACCTAAATGGATGCATTGTATGGTGTATGAATCATATCTCAATTAAGCTGTTAAAAAAAGGAGAAAAATTGTTACTCTGATTGCTCTAATTAGTCAAAGCTATTTTTTTTTAAGCTCTTGTACTAAAGGATATCTAGCTAAAGGCTGCACTGGTTTGGCAATGGTGCCTCAAGGGCCACCATGGAGACCACTCTAATCTTTCCCTCACCCTCTCTTCTATTATTTTCCCAGTTCCTTTCCTCTGCTCCAACTAGGTCTTAGGTTTCGCAGGTATTCCCAAGCACGATTTGTCCCAGCTGGTGGACTTCAGGATTAAACTTATTGCTGACCCTCGGCAACTTTCCATTCATGACCTTAGGCAAGTCATGTCTCTGCTCTCCTGTCGCTGTTCTGGTTTGCACAATGAGGGGTTGGACTATGTGATCCTTTCCAGCTCCCACATTCCATGTGAAAAAAATACAAATGATGAACACTTACTTGGCCAATAACATACAAAGTCTCTGCCATTTTAGCCAACAAACATATATTTGGATTATTCATTTTGTAAATGCCTATGTGATGCAATCCTCCAAAGAACAGTATTTAACATAATTATAAAATGATCAACATGGAGTCCTTATTCTTAAAAACTATCACTTTATCAAAGAAAATTCAGAGCCCAACACGGAATGCTTGATAGTCTCTCCGGACCTGTTTCCAAGGGTCCATTTTTGAATGGAAAAAAAAAAAAAAAGCTTTTGCATGTTGGGGCCCTGTTGGATTTTCCAAACCAAAGGAAGAAATGAGATTGGGGTGGCAGAGCCTTAACAACAGTAGTTCAACTAAATCCTAAGAGAAGAAAGGCTTTGTTTGGCAAATGGTAGAGAGACCTAGCATAAGACAGCACCTCGACAAACATCAAAAATGCTCAGAAATATGCCCAGAGAGCAATGAACACTGAAGGAATCCCTTTAGCCAGGACAACTTGCAGCTTTTTATGCAAATCAATTATTCTCCTAAAAAAACTCGGATAAACATGTAGTCACCAGTTTCCAACATACTACCACCAAATTCACAGTATTGTTTCCATGTGCCCAGCATCAGTGAGCAAAACCGAAAGAAACACATCAATTTCTCCTTCACACACACACACACAAATATGCAAGAGAAACCATTTTCTTTGCAGAACCTACGCTGCCTAAGTTGTGGCCATGAAATGGATAAATATTGGTTGCTAATAAAAATCAGATGGTGAGCTCTACACTGAGAAGCAAACAGCACACGCAGGCATCATAAAAACAACAACCCTAATGTGTGTTTCTTGTCATTAAGCGGGACACCCAACATGGAAAGAAATGACTCAAAGTGTCCATTTGCATCCCTCTTTCCCATTACCTCAGACCAACAAGCTCTCCTGTTAGTCATCTCCCTACACTTGTCCCCATCAAAAGGGCCTAGTGCATAAGGTTGCAGGCCCCTCTCTTGTTGGCCTTCAGGCTCCTGGCTTGAGGCGCTGAACAAGGGGTAGGGGGGCAGCGGAAAGGACAAAGGTAGGTGCTTTCGATCCCTCACGGCTTTGCAGCAGGGCTGCCAGCCTCTCCCCATTCTCATCACGGAACAGAGCACCTGCCCTAAGGGACAAAGGCCGGCCTTACAAAGAGGAGGGGGAGGCGAAAGGAGTCGGCGACAGTCGCAAACGCTGGCAAACAAAAGCGGGCATGGGGGGGCCCGAGAACACCAAGCCCACCTCGGGGGCTCCCAGAGGTCGCCAGGTCGGGGTGGGGGGGAAAGGAGGCGTAGTAACGGATGTGGGGGAGGGGAAGACGGAGAAAATTCCTCTGAGGACCGAGATTAGGGAGCTGCTGGGGGCGCAGCCGCCGGCAGGAAGGAGAGTGGGGGGCGGACAGAGGTCCCAGGCGAGAAGGGGCAGAGTTCGTGGGTGGGGAGAGGTGATGGCCGAGAGGTGATGGCCAAGAGGTGGAGGCCGGCCGGGGCTCAGCCGCGCGCATTGCTCCGCGGGGCCGCGAGGGACCCTCGGGATGGGCTCCAAAACCGCGCGCCGCGTGGGGCTGGGGACACGCGACCCAGGGATTCCGGGGAGAGCTCAGAGTTGGGGGCGCAGTGTGGGAAAAGAGAGAGTCTGAGAACAGAACCGTAGAGAGGCTAGGGGGGACTGTGAGGGGGCCTGACCCCCGTCCGCCCCACCTCACCTGGCGCCGGGTCGGAGTCCAGGTCTAGTGCTGAGAAAGCGCCAGCTCCGGCCGGCCCCTCTGTCCCGCGCGGGAGACCACGGACACCTAAATAAAATAAATTTTAATAAAAGACAGAAAGAGAAAATTTGTCTGATTTTCACTTACGGCTCCCTGGACAGCAATTAAGAAGCACATCTTCCCAGCCTTTGAAGACTACCTTGGACTGTAAAGCGTTAAAAATTCTGGTGTTAGAACCCCTGCCTAGACCTTCAGGCTGTTAAAGTCCAGCGCCAGCCACTGGCAGACTTCAGAATAGGCTGCCAGTGCAGAGAAGGAACTGGTCCACAGCCCACTGTGGGGTCTCCAAGAGCCAACCTCCAGGGAAGGGGGGGGTCACCCACAGGGAGCCCTGGACTGCTCTGCTCCTGGGTCCTGTAAAGGGGGGGAGGGGGAGGGGAGGGAGGAGGAGGAGACGCCTGAGGCGCGCGAGGCGGGGAGGGGGGGAAGGAGGGGCGCCCGCCACCCTCCGCCTGGGTCAGGGGGCGGGGCGTGAGGCTGGAGGCCGCGCTCGGCCGGCCAATGGCCACCCTGCCGGCCGGCTGGCTCAGGCGCGCTATCCCGCAGCTCACCTCGGCACCTGGGCCTTGGCTGGCCCCAGCCAATCAAATGCTTTCATTTACATAAGCGGCCCCTCCCACTCGCCCAAGCCGGGGGACTGCTGCCGCAGAACACAAAGAAGGCCCCCAGCAGGGAAAGGGGGGTCCACTTCCGATTCCCTACCTGGAGAGCCTAGCATCACCTTTTCAGCGCGTTATGGCTGTTTCACGGTCACCCTGATGAGGGGAGAAGTGGGGGTCACAGAGGTTTGGCCCAAGCACTCTTAAGAGGTTGGTACTCTTCTCCCTCAAGTCCTTCTAACCGAGAACTACCCTCCTGTTCCAGGGGACACAGTTATGTTCTTCGCCTCTTGAGCCCTCCGCCTCTGCCTCCCTCCCCCTCCCCTTTTTCCAGTCGCCCCAATCTCTGCGCTTCCTCCCGTAAACTGCCGCCCACTACTGGCCTTCAGCTGCATTGCAGCCCTGTTCACCAGGCTCTGAGCATAGCCTTGATTGATGCTCCCAAACTGTCCAAACCTACCCCAGTCCAGAAGGAAAACGAGAGAGGAAGAGGTTACTGTACCAGTGTAAGAAAGGACCTAGTCAAGTGGCTTTGTTACCTATGATGGCAAAAAGCCAGCAGTTAGTAATAAGTCTAATCTCCCCAAATCATCTTGTTCCACCTTCCTTCTCCTACCTTCAGGTCTGTACTGGGCCACAATAGTGACTGACTGGCCAGCCCGTTTCAGAGCAGCTGCAGCCTGCTCATGAGTTGCATTCCTCAGGTTCACGCCATTCACCTGTCCAAAGAGAGGAGTTATGAGCCACCCCAAAAGCAAGAAAGGAGTCCTCTGTTGTAGCAGTTAGGAGAGGGGGATGGGTAGACCATCTCTAAGCCTACTTGGATGCCTTTCTCAATATCCCATCCTTGCCCCTAGGATGAGACCTAAAGGACATATCTCTAGCATAATAATATCTTTGTGGGGGTCAAATGCCAGCCAGGGTTAAGATCCAAGAGATACTCACTTCCTCCTTAAGTATAAGTCTGGTTCCCTGTCCCTCACTAAGGACATCTATAAAGAGAATATGGGGCTTCCCTCATGGCGCACTGGTTGAGAGTCCGCCTGCCTATGCAGGGGACGTGGGTTTGTGCCCCGCTCTGGGAAGATCCCACATGCCACGGAGCGGCTGGGCCCGTGAGCCATGGCCGCTGAGCCTGCGCGTCTGGAGCCTGTGCTCCACAACGGGAGAGGCCACAAGAGTGAGAGGCCCGCGTACCGCCAAAAAAAAAAAAAAAGAGAATATGTTTTCTCCAGCTCTTAGCCTTCCCCCACTTCAAGAAGCATTCCTTGGAGACAGCCAGGTCTTCTCTCCTCCCTTTCAGACTGGCATAGCTCCCATCCTCCCACCTTGCCTTTGTCTCCTCACCGATAGGATCCGGTCTCCTCTGCGCAGCTCCCCACTCAGGTCAGCTGGGCCTCCTGCCAGGATGAAGGAGACGAAAATGCCTTCTCCATCCTCTCCTCCCACGATGTTGAAGCCCAGGCCTGTGGAGCCCTTGTGCAGGATGATCTTGCGGGGCTCTCTGGTGGGAAAGGAGTGGAAGGGTCAGGACAAAGTAGGTATAAACTGTTGTCCCTGCGAGGGCCAGCCTGGAACAAGGCCCATATGGCTGTAGAAGGGCTTAGGTTCCTAGGTATGATACTCTGTTGCTCCCTTTCTCTCCTGAAACCTGCTTGGCTGCTGTTTGCTTCCAGGTGCCAAGTTTCAGTTGTTCTTCCTCCCTTCTTCCTGAGGGCTTGGAGTCAACTTCCCAGTGGACAGTCCCCGACTCTCTCTGGTCAACAAACCCCTACCCTGGGCTCTAGAGACCATATCTCAGAGCCCACTCACTGGTCCTCTTCCTCCCCAGATTCTCCCATCCTACCAACTGGTGTGATTTGAGCCCTGGGCCACAAGAAGGGGAATCAGTTAGGGGCTGTGGGATGGCCCTGGGGTTGATTGCACTCACCACCCACAAACTGTGCATACTTACTTTATACATGCTTCTCTGCAGTCTCAAAAATCCACCGACCAACTATGACCCCTCCTACTTTCCCCAACAACAGATTTAGTCAACAGCTAGCACTATGTACCCTTGCTGGGTGATGTGGGAGATAGAGACAAAGAAATCCCAGGTCCCCAGAAGAAGCTTAGGAGCCTAACTGAAGAGAGGAGACAAACACATGAAAATTCCGACTCCAACTAACCATGTCTAAGAAGCCCCTCTGTAAATGGTCAGTGTCATCAAGTGAGAGCAGCTGCGGCTCCTGTATATCCATACAACCTGATTCAGCACAGTTGCCCAGCCCACTGCCTTCACTTTAAGCATCTTTCATCTGAGGAGCCCCAGGTCCGAGGCTCCTCCTTTCTTGCTCCCAGTCTCAGGTGCGAGGCGCCTTCCCTGAGACACGGATGCTCTTGCTAAAGCCCTCCTCTCCTCCTACCTGGCATCCCCTCCAGGCCGCAGGGAGCGGAGCGGCCAGGCCCACCTCTGCGAAGCCCTCCTCCGCGAAGCCCTCCTCCAGGCCGAGGCCGAAGCTGAGCCCAAGCCCAGGGGCAAGCCGGAGCCTGAGAACTTGCGTGCCCTCTCCATGGCTCCTCCAGCTCCCCCCCCACCGCCCCCGCCAACTCCGTCCGCCTACCCTTCCGGCTCTACTGCAGCCAGCCCAGCAGCCTCCTAGGCCCCACCCTGCAGCAAACCTGTCCCCCGGAACCCCTGCCGGCCCAACCAGTTCCGCGGCGGCAGCAGCCTCCAGAGTGGGGCGGGGCCGTTCCGTGCGTGCGAGGCCACCTGGCCCGCCAGCCTCCCAGCATCCCGGACCAACCCCACCGGCTGAACTGCTCTCTTCTCTAGTTGAATGAGCAGTTGCAGCAGAGGGGGCTGTAACTGTCTCAGGGCAGGAAATCCCGCAGCCTCCACCTTCTCAGCCCCCTAAACACTCCATCCTACCCTTTCTCTGCACTTTCGAATGGGGGCTACACACTTGGCACTCCCCCTGATGGTAGAACTTGTCCCTGCAGCCACCTCTGTCCCTCCTTAGGGTCCCAAGGGCCTGAGAGGGGGGCCTCAGACCCCAAAGACACGAGCTATGAGGGCTTTATCCTCTTCTATGCCATACTACGAGAAGGCCTGTGGCCAGCCAGAAGCGATTCCTCTCCGCCCCATCCCTAGGTAGGATGCGGAGGGGCGGGGCGGGGGAGGGGGTCTTACCTGGTGAAGTCCTCCTCAGCCAGCATGTGCCTGGGGATAGGAGAGTAGCGGGCGGGGGGAACCTGAGGAGGAGCAGGGTAGCTGACCTTGCTCTCCACAGCCCCGAGATAACCCAGGCTGGAGTTATGGCTTATGTGGTTGTCAGCCAAGGCAGTAAAAGCTGGAATCGAGAAAGGGAGAGAAAAGTTCCGAGACCACTCCCCAGTGGTACCCTACTCCACCTGCCACCAAGGGCTGACCACCCCCCCCACACACCTCAGATGTAAAGAGACCAGACCGAGGGATGCAGATTCCTCAGGCATCTCCTCCCCACTCCACCCCCTAGGGTTCCTCCTCCACAGTCCCTTTCTGAATCCTGAGCTCACTCCTGTGAGTCTTAGAAAGAGCTAAAGTCAAGGCAATCTACAAAGAAAGGCATGACTAGAGGTGTGACTAATAATAATCCCTCACATCTCTATAGCCTGATACAGTTTTCCAAGGGCTTTCTCGTCCGTGATCTCATTTGATCCTTGCAGCAGTCCTATGAGGAGGGCAGCACATATATCATTAGCTCCTTTTTGCCAAAGAGGAAACTAAAGACAGGTGAAAGGGACTTGTCCAAGGGCACCCAGGTATAAGGGACAGGGCTGGGATTTGGACTCAGCTTTCCTGAGCACCAGTCTTATTCTCTCTCTCTCTCCTTCTCTCTCTCTTAACAAGGAGCATAAACTTCTTCCCCTCCAGAAACCAGGGGGCAGGGCTTCAGGACAGGGACAGGGCAGACTGGTACGTACTGCTGGCGTAGTCGGGGGGTGCATACATGTCGTTGAGGTGGAGGCTGCCTGGCTTGGCCACCTTCAGATAGACCATGTCAGATGTGTTCTTCAGCGAGGCCACAGCTTCCTCATGCCTCACATCCTGCAGATTGGTGTTGTTCACCTGGGAGAGGAGAGGCCTTAGGGCTAGCACCCTGGAGAAGAAGGGAGGGCCTCCCCAGGGAACACTGAGGGGTGCCCCTTCAGTGAAATTCAACAGTGCTCTGTCTAACAGAGGTCCAAATACAGTGCTGTGAGGGGCAGAGAAGCAGGGGTAGGGGGGGACAGGTGAGGGAGTTCCAGCCATGAAGAGGACTAGGGCCTTGCTATCTGGGGACACACAACTCAGATGATGCTCTTGAAATTTCCCATGATGCCTAGTCCCTGAGTGAGGTTCAGGTGGAGGGAGAGGCTACTAGAGCTCCACCTCCCCACCCCGCCTTTTGGGCATCCCCAGGAAGGCTGTCTCACCGCCAGCAGCCGATCCCCGATCTGTAGGCGTCCATCCTTCTGAGCAGCACCCCCCTCAATGATCTTGGTGATGTAGATGCTGTTGTCTCCTGGGATGTGCTGGTTGCCAATCCCCCCAGCAATGCTGAAACCCAGGCCTGGGCGGGAGCCAGCAGGGAGTGGGAGAGGGACACAAGGAGAAGTTAGAGCACGCAGTCAATCCCAGCCCCAATCCCCCGCACCCAGCCAAGCCACCAGCCCCATAGGAGCTCCCCCCAGGGATCCCAAACACCAGGCTGCCATCCCGAGGTCAGTACAGGTGAGATGTGAGATCAAGAAAGAAGGATGTGAGCTGCACCAGGGAGTCAGGAAGGAAGTGAGGGTATTCCCTTCCAATTCCTACAGGGCCAACCAGGGGCCTCTGGCCAGAGCACGAGAACCCAGAGGGCCGCACCTTTGGGTCCTTTGAGCAGGTTGACCTCCATGATGGTCTCTGGTGGGGGCTGTCGCCTCCGTACCACCAACCGCACCACAGGACCAGCCTCCTTCAGCGCCTCCACCGCCCGGCTGTGCACCACCTCTGACACATCCACCTCATTCACCCGCAGCACACAGTCATTCACCCTGTGGGGGAAGCCCAAGAGGCATGACACCCTGCCACCGCCCCCCTCCACCCCCTCTCCCACCTCCTCCTCTTCCTCTCCCCTCCCCTTCCCCTTCCCCTCCCTCCTCACCCCTCCCCATCTCAGATCTAATTCAAGGGTCATCCTGCCAGGTGGCCCTCCTCCCCTCACCTCCATCCTGCCCCTGCTGTCCCCAGCCCTGCTTCCAGGCCACCTCACCCCAGCCTCCCGTCCATGGCAGCTGCTCCACCAGGGATAATCTTGGTAATAAAGATACCAGGGTCATCGGGGACATGGGGGTTGTCGATTCCACCAGCAATGCTGAAGCCCAGGCCAGAATTGCCCTGCAGAAGGAAGTGGAGGGGCACAGTTTGCTCATGCAGAAGGCATGGGGGAGGGCTTCCGGGGCCCCATCTACCCCTGCCCACAAAGAGCAGCTTCTCCAGGCCTCAGAAGGGGCCACGGCAGGCTGGGGCACATTCGTCACGAATCTGGCAGATTCCCAGCCTGTGCTGACCATTCTGGCGTGGAGGCCTCAGCGAAGCCATCCCCTCCCCAATTCCCCAGGCCTCAGCGAGCAAGGTCAATTAATATTTGTTAGTCAGTTGATTGACTGATGCAGTGATGCAGCCTCTGAGGGCCGCCGTTTCCCCATTCTCTCAATGCAGGTCCCCCACGAGTCTTGAGACCAAGGTTCAGGGCCCTCCCCTCTCCCCGTTCTAACCCTGCCCTCCCATTTTATCCTGCCCCACCTCCAGACTCACCCGCTCAAGGACTATCTCCTCATACTTGAACATGCCATCACTGCCATTCACCTAGGGGAAGACACAGGCAGGGCCCTAAGTGCCTCCTGCGCCGCCCCCCACCCTCACCCCCTGGTCAACCTGGTTGTCCCCCAACTCCCCACAGAGTAGTAGGAGGGCCCAAATTGACCCTGAGACATCTGTTGGCCACAGATGGGACAGGCTGACCCTGAGGAGGCCCCCCTCCCCTTGCTTCCAGCCATATCAGGCCCAACCCAGCTGCTCATTTAGCCCAGATCAATTGTCTGGGACCGAGCCAGCCAGTGGTGCACTCACCAAGAGGCTGGGCTCCAGGGCCTCGGGGTTCACTAGGAGGGGTGCAGGGCTGGCCTGAGAGGGATGGCAGAAATGGAACATGGCAGGCAAACCATGCCACACTCAGCATCCGTGGGGGCACCCAGTGGCCTGGACGGGGACCTGCACCCCTTCTGAACAACAGCTCTCCCTGACTTGGGATCACAGACTCCCACCATGTCAGAGCTGGAAGGGCAGCAGACACCATCTTGTTCAACCTCTCCCATCTGAGAGATAGTGACACTGAGGCCCAGAGAGGACGCAGGTTGTGCCTAAGGGCACACTGGGAGTTAGTGGCAGAACAGGGGCTAGAACCTGGATCTCCACATGCTCTTTTGAGTAAAGCAAGCTGCCAAGGCCATTGATGTTCTGGCCACTCATCACCTTGCCCAGCAAAGCTCATGGGAAAAAGAAAAGTTACACCCTTCAGAGTACCTCATGAACCCTCATTCTATCTCCTGTGTCCCCAAGAACCCAATTCCTCAAATGGGCAGAAGTCAATCCATTTTCTATCAAGGGGCTTTTGATCCCGAGCCCCTTGTGTTTCCCAGCAGAAAGGGATCTGCTCGGGAGTCAGAGGCAAAGCCAGGGGTAGGACAGGAGGACATGGCAGGCAAACCATGAGGTTTGCCTCTCTCCATGAGAGAGAAGCTGATGACCCATGGACTGATTGGCAGCAGAGTCCACGGCCTTCAACATGCAATAGCCACAGGAGGAGAAGCAAGGGAAAGGGATGGAAACAGGGTTGCTCTGACCAACCCATAGAGATGGCCTCTCAGACAGAACTTATTTGTGGCCACTGTCAAGTGAAAATGTGATTCTGGACAGACAAGTAGCACCTGCTCCCTGGCTTTCACTCTTATCCCCAAGAATGGAGGAGCCCTCTTGCCTCTCTCCCCAGATAGCCTGGTGCCCCTCCCCCATCTTTCTCTGGCTGTGTTGCCCCTTTCCTGACCCCTGGTCTCCTCGTCTGAAGAGGGAAGCTGCAAACCCAGGGTGAGGGCTCCTCTGCATGCCCTGCTCTGCTTCCCCTCCCACCTACACCCCACACAGCTTTGGCATCGAAAAGCAGAGAGGAGGAGAGGGCTGGCTAGTCATGCCTCCACCTTTTCTGAGCCTGGCCCCAGGGCTTTTTGCCCTGCAGCCCTAGGAGTTGGTGGGAGGATTCTCACTGCAGCCCTACTCCTGTCCCTGATCCCAGGAGGATGGCTCTTAAGAGCCCGCAAACCAGCACCACTGCCTGAAGTACCATGCAACAGACACACAGGCAAAAGGATTTCCATGTAGCTCTTGTATGCATCTGGTACACCATGTGTGCCCACATGTGACAGCCATGCTTCAAGTCCAGCTCTGGTGAGACCCAGCAGCTCCCAGCTTCCACTGGTCCACCCTCCAGCCTCCCACCACCCCCCTCAGGGAACCTGCTCCCAGGGCCAGGAGCCAGCCAGGGATCAGCCCTGGCAAATAAACCTTGACCACCTGGCCCAGCCTTGGGACTGGCACCTATCTACCAGTTGAGCAGGACAAGCACAAGAGAGTGTTTACAAGGGTAGGGCCCCAGGATGGAGGAGAATCCGCTGGAGAGGGCAAGGGGCCAAGGCAAAGGACACAGGAAACAGTCAGTGTGGACAGACAGAAGGCCAGAACCGAGGACTCCTCTCCCCAGGAAGTCCCCACCTTTGCTTCTGAGTGAGAGCACATCTGATCCCCAGAGGGGGACAGAGGTGGCCAGAACGGTCACCAGCTTGGGGCAGCCAGCACCTGCCCTCCACAACAAAGCTTCCTCCTCCCCTCTCCCCACCCTGGGGGCGGCAGAGCCGAATAACCAGACAGGCCCTCCGCCATGCATGCCAGGGACCTGGCTCTGCCGGCCCAGCCTCCATTTTGCTGCTTCTCCCACAGATGCTCCTTCCATTTTCTAAGCTGGCAGTTTATTTAGGCTGGGAGTGGAAGCCGGAGTTGTGCCCAGCACCCAGGGGTTCCCAAGCTGTGCCAAGTCAGGACTGGGGGGCCAAGTTCTCCCACATCTTGTGGTACCCAAAGGGAAGATGCCCCACCGGGGCCAGTCCCTGCACCATAGCAGCTGCCCCTTGCCTGGCTCCAGGCATCATGCCTGTTCTGGAGCAACGAAGCTGGCTTCAGTCCCCCCCCTCGCCCCCTGAGTACACATACACACTTCAGAGCTGCTTGGACAAAAGAGTCCATCCTTCTCAGCAGCCTCTCAGCCTTGCTTGGGACGTGTCTCTCGCCTCCTCCCCCTCCCCTCCCTTGCCTGTCAAGCGCCTCTCACCAGGGACACCACACACACGCACGCGCACGCGCGCGCACACACACACACACAGAGGCACACGCGTGCACACACTTGCAGCCACATGCTCATATACATGTAGCCACACACACACAGGCAAACACAGCCAAACCTGCAGCTTCATCTACAGAGACACCTCCACATTCAGAGAGACATCCCCACATGTCCATGTGCACATTCACACACAAAGGGACTAGGACGGAGAGGGACTCATGGCATCAAGGGATGAAGCTCAGCAAGCTGGGCACATGGGCTCCTCGACATAGATTCACAGGAGCTCCACTGCCTTCCCCCACACACCTCAACACACACACACACACACACACACACACACACACACGTCCCCCCTACACAGAGCACCTTGCCCCCTCCTCCCCTCCTGTGGAGACACACACCGCACACAGCCCCCGCAGAACCTCCCGCCCCCTGCCAGACACAGAAACACTGCTCACCCGCCCCCGCCCACGCTGAGGCGAACCCAATCCCCCCACACGGGAGAATGTGCCCCTCCGCCATGCCTTCGCCTCCTGACACACAGCTCCTCCCAATCCCCTCCAAATGGAGACCCCCAAACAGACACACTGGGAAGCACACACCACCTCTCTTGGCCCAGCTGCAATGCTAGGGCTCAGGGTCTGCGGGCTGGGAGCCCTGGGAACCCGTGCTGCACCCCAGGCCTCCAGGCGCCCACTCCCCAGCCCCCGTGGGTTGCCCCCCCACCACCCCCTCTGCTGATCCATACCTGCTCATACCAGTCCCGGTTGGTACAGGTGCACTCGGGCCACCAGCTGGGGCCGCTGCCGTTGAGTTTGGGGGTGCTCTTGCCCGGGACTGGCTTAGGGGGCACTGGCCCCACATCCCGGCCGGTGGGGATGAGCTTGGCCTTGGTGCGGGGGGTGGGGGTGGCCCCCGCCTGCGAGGGCAGGGTCTGCGAGCTGTAGCCCCCGTAACCGGCGCTGGCTCCATTGCCCCCACCTGGCCCGTAGGGGTCGGGTACCTGCCAGTCCCCGTAGCCGGGAGGCTCGAGGCGCCGCAGGGCGGCCAGGCGGGTCACCTCATAGCACTCGGGGCACTTACAGCAGTGCTGGTGCTTGTGCATGGCACTGCCCCCCGCGGCCCGGACCCCCCAGCCCACGCCGGTTTCCACCCCGCCGCTGCCGCCGCCGCCGCTGCCGCCAGGCTCCCGGGCACACTCACACTGCTCGGACCAGGAAGGGGGGGGCACCCGTGGGGGCGCCCGGGCGGAGCGGGGCCTGGGGCCGGGCGGGCGTCCCGGGGCCTCTGGCCCCACGCTGCCCCGCACCCACGGCTCCCCCTCCAGCACTGGCGGCTCCGTGTCGCCCGTCGTGGCTCCTGGGCCGAGGCCCAGCGGCAAAGAAGAAGCGGGAGCCTGGGCAGAAGCTGGGTGCTGCGAGGACCGCTCCCGCACTGGTCCCCAGGATGGATCTGAGTGGAGTCAAGAGCATCTCTCCCTGGCTCCCTTCTCAGTTGATTCCAGCCAATCAGCGTGCAGAGTCAGGCAGCGGCAGCGGCAGGGGG
>NW_006798085.1:852941-868320 GCF_000442215.2 Lipotes vexillifer
AACAGAGGCAGTGGCGCCCCCAGGCTCAGCCCCAGCTCCCCAGATATCGGGGGTAGGGCCAACCCTAGGGCAGGGACAGGGGACTTGTGCCACGGGTGAGCTCAGCCCCCACTCTCGTGCCCCCTCATCTCCAATTTCAGCCTATCCTCGGCCCACTCCACGCCACCCCACTACCAAGAGGGAGTTGCAGGGAGATGCTCAATGGGTCCCCGGGCTTGCTCTGAGCTGGGGCCACCAGAAGTAAAGACTTGAGGCCGCAGAACAGATCGAAGGGACGTTAGAGCAGGGTGAGGGAGGTGCTCTCTCCTAACAGGGGACCAAGGGAGAGGGCAGCTTAGGAGGCTACTCTCTTGTCAGGGCCTCTTCCTCAGGACTATTGTTCTCTCAACCTCTAGGCCCCGAAATGACTGCAACCTCACACTTGACCTGCTTCCATCACCAATGAGGGACTCAAGCCTAGAACAGAAGGAAAGGAAAGCTCTAAGCTTTTGCCCCTGGTGCACAGATTCCTGTCTCCTCAACTCCACTCCTGCATGGTTATGATGGGGGAAAGAGCTTCAGGATGCCAAGAGAGTAAAGAAAGTCCAGGGCAGAAGGAAAGGTAAGAAGAGGTCTGAAGTGAAAGAAATCTGGGTGTCTGGAGAAGAAGTTGGGAATACTTATCCAAGGACATTTCCTTAGCCTCTCCTGGCTCAGTCTGTTGGCGGATGGAAGAAGGATGACATGCTGGGAAAACTCTTATCTTTTTGCTGTTCTCTTTGTCATTAGCTACCAATTATTGAGTCTTCACAAAGTCCTAAGTGCTTTACATGCAAACAAAACGCTTACCAAGGTGCTACTATTATTATCTGACTTTTACCGAGAAATTGAGGCTCAGAGATGTTAATACAGCTAGGTTACACAGGTGGAAGTGACAGAATCAGGATGCAAATCCTGGCCATCTGACTCCAGAGTCCACGCTCTGAACCACTCAAGTCCAACAGGTCTATTCTAAGTTCTCCTGCAGATCTCAGATCTCAGTTCAACGAACATTCATTGCACACCCACTCTGTGCAAGACCTTGACCTAAGCCCTAGGGCTACAGAAATTCATTCTTAAGTCAACAGGTATTCACTGAGCACCTGCTATGTGCCAGACACTGTTCTAGGATTTGAGGATATAGCAGCAAACAGAACAAAACACAATAAATCCCCGCCCTTGGGGTGCTCACATTCTAGTGAAAGGGCACAGACAAAAAATAGCACAATAAATAAATGAAGTATATACTACGATATATGGTGATAAGTGCTATGGGAAAAAAGAAAAAGAGCAGAGAAAGCAGGATTGGGAGTACTAGGGAAGGACATGAGGTTGTGATCATTTTTCTTCAAGTTTTTTACCCCTGCATTTTAACATGAGAATTTTCAAACATACAGAAAAACTGGAAGAATTTTACAGGGAACAAACATCCAATTGCCACCTAGATTCTCATTAACATTTTACTATACTTGCTTTATCACATGTATATCCTCCACATATCCTCTCCAACTTTTTAAAAAAATGACAATTTGCAAATATACAGAAATGTTGAAAGAACAGTACAAGGGACACCTATATATCTTCCTCATAGAGCCAACAACTGGCAATGTCTTGTTATATTTGCTTTATCGATCTATCTACAATTTCTTCTGAACCGTTCAAATGTACGTTATAGATTTCATTACACTCCTCCCCTAAATATTTCAGCATTCATCTTGTGGGAATAAAGACATTCTCCCACATAACCACAATATGATTATGACATCTAAGAAAATTAACAATAATTTCATATCATCTAATATCGTCTAATGTCCAGTCTATATTCAAATTTCTCCAAACTTGCCTTTTATCTTTTTTTATAACATCTTTATTGGGGTATAATTGCTTTACAATGGTGTGTTAGTTTCTGCTTTATAACAAAGTGAATCAGTTATACATATACATATGTTCCCATATCTCTTCCCTCTTGCATCTCCCTCCCTCCCACCCTCCCTATCCCACCCCTCCAGGCGGTCACAAAGCACCGAGCTGATCTCCCTGTGCTATGCGGCTGCTTCCCACTAGCTATCTACCTTACGTTTGGTAGTGTATATATGTCCATGCCTCTCTCTCACCCTCCCTATCCCACCCCTCCAGGCGGTCACAAAGCACCGAGCTGACCTCCCTGTGCTATGCGGCTGCTTCCCACTAGCTATCTACCTTACGTTTGGTAGTGTATATATGTCCATGCCTCTGTCTCGCTTTGTCACAGCTCACCCTTCCCCCTCCCCGCCTTTTATCTTTTTTAACATCAGAACCTAATCAAGGCTGTCACATTGCATTCATGTCTTTAGCCACTAGAACAGCCCCAATCTTAAAAGAAAAACTTTTTATTTTGAGATAATTATAGATTTACAAGGAAGTTGCAGAGATAGCACAGAGAGGGCCCGTGTACCCTTCACCCAGTTTTCCTCAATGATTGCATCTTACATAATTATAGTACAATATCAAAACCAGGAAATTGACATTGGTATAGTGTGTGTATAGTTCTATACCATTTTACCACATGCAGAGATTTCTGTAACAACCACTGCAATCAAAATACAAAACTATTTCATCACCACAAAGACCTACTGGTGTCGTCATTTTAAAAGGTTGAGGAAAGTGTAAAAAAATTACCTCCCTTTAGGTCTCTTTACCATGTCTCATTTATAGTATGGTTGTCTTAAATATTTCCTCTACATATACTGAGCTTCACATCAGATGATGTTTTACTTATTGCTTCAACCATCAAACATTATTTAGACAACTCAAGAGAAGAAGGAAAGTCTGTTGTACGTACTTACGTTTTTACTCATTCTATTCTTTCTTCCTTCCCGATGTTCCAAGATTTCTTCTTTTAGCATTTCCTTTCTGTTTTGAGAACTGCCTTTAACCACTCTTTTAGGGTGGGTCTGCTGGTGTCATGGTCTCGTAGCTTTCCTTTTTCTGAGGATATCTTGATTTCTCCCTCATTTCTGAAGGATATTTTCACTAGATATAGCATCCAGGCTTGGCAGTTCTTTTAACACTTGAAATAGGTTGTTGCCACTTCCTTCTGGCCACCATGGTTTCTGGTGAGAAATCACTGATACTTGAATTGTTTTTCCCCTGTTGGTAAAGTGGTGTTTCTCTCTTACTGCTTTCAAGATTTTCTCTTCGTCTCATTTTTAAAAGTTTGATTATAATGTGTCTTGGCATGGATTTGACTTTATCCTGTGTTGCGGGTTTGTTCAGCTTCTTGAATCTGTAGGTTTATGTCTTTTGCCAGATTTGGGGGATTTTCAGCCATCATTTCTTGAGGACTTTTTCGCCCCCACCCTTTCTCTTCTCCTTCTGGGACTCTGATGACATGAATGTTACGTCTTTTGTTATAGTCCCACATGTCTCTGAGGCTCTGTTCATGTTTTTGTTTTTAGTCAAGTCACCTAGTCAAGTCTGTCCTTTTCTCCTTCTTTTAGCATCTTCCTATGTTTGTTTTATATATCACATAAAGAGTTTTAGCTGTCCTTAGTGGGAGAAATAGGGAGAAGCATGTCTACTCCACTTGGGTCCAGAACTAGAAGTCTCCCATCTTTATTTTTTTTTTAATTAATGACATTGGCTTTTTGCAAAGTACAACTCAGTTGTTTTGTAGAATATCCTACTTCTGGATTTGTCTGTTGTTGTTTTTTTTCCCCTCGTGGTGTCATTTATCTTGTTCCTCTATACCCTGTATTTACTGTAAACTGGAAATTAGAATAGAGGCAATCTTAAATAGGCTGGTCAAGGTAGGCCTCACTGAGAAAGTGACATTTGAACAAAGACTTGAGGGAGGTGAGGAAGGGAGCCATGCAGAAGAGTATACCTAGCAAGGGAAGAGCCAGTGCAAAGGTCATGGGTAAGAAGTGCATCTGGCTTGTTCAAGAAACAGCAAGGAGGACCAAGTAGCTGGAGCAGAGTGAGAGCGAGAACGTACTAGGAGATATGATCAGAGATTTAGTAGGAGACCAGATTGTATAGGGCCTGTAGGCCATTGAAGGATTTTGGCTTTACTCTGAGAGAGATGGGGAGCCATTGGAGAGTTTTTGTGCTGAGAACTGACATGATCTGACTTGTGTTTAGCAGGATCACTCTGGCTTCCGTGTGGAGAATAGGCCACAGGGGACAAGGGTGAAGCAGTGAGACCAGTCAGGAGGCTACTGAGGTGATGCCAGAGAGACGTGAGTGATGGTGGTTTGGACCAGGGTGGTAGCACTGGAGGTGATAAGAAGTGATTGGATTCTGGATGTATTTTGAAGAGAGAGTCAACAGGATTTGCTGACAGACTGAATATGAGGTGTGGTTCCAAGGTTTTTTGGCCACAGCAACTGGAAAGGTGAAACTGCCATCGACTGAGATGAGGACCGCTTTAGGGGAGGGGTCATTTGGGCGAAAAAGATCAGGTGTCCAGATTTGGACATGTTGAGTTTGAGATGTCTATCAGACATCCAAGTGGCAATGAATAGTAAACAGACCCTGTTGCCAAGATGCTCAAAGTTAGAGAAATGGACGTATAGAAGCATTTCATTACAATAACTGTGAAAAGTGCTATTTCAGAGGGGTATACAAAGAAGCAAGTTATCAACTCTACTTGTCGGTGGCGAGGGGCTTACAAAAAGTTTCATAAGAGATGATATTTTTAGTTTGCTCCTGAAGGGTGACTAGGTGTTCATTAGGTAGAGAAAAGAGAGGAGTGTCTTGTTTCCTGTATTCTTAGACCCTGGCACACAGTGGTTGCTCAGCCACACCCAACCCAGTCACTAGTTGTGTGACCTTGGCCGTTACTTTACTTCTTGAGCTTCAGTTTCTTTATCTGTGAAATGGAAATCATCATAGGGCTTTTGTGAGGATTAAATGTAAAACATTTAGCACATGACCTTGTAACAGTGGGTTAAGGTTAATTATTATTGTTGAATGAACAAATGAATGAATATCTTCCTTCATGACCAAGTCTAGGCTAGGCTGGTAACTCAGGACCTTAAAGTCTTTTATATGCTCAGCAGTTTTCCAATACTATAGAGTGCTAGACTCTTTTCCTACATCCTAAAAGTAGCTCAGGAAAAACAAAAACCAAAAAACATCCTATAGCCTGGGCCTCTGAACTGCTCTGATTGAGGAATAAACATTGCTAAGCCTGGAGTGAATGGAGAGGGTCAAACTGCCTTCCCCACACCCCATCCCCATTTGACTGCTCTCTCTCTCTCCTCTCTCCCTCTCTCTCTCTCACACACACGCACACACACATATTTTCATTTTTAATGAATATGAGTTACATTCCTTTACATTCATAGTGAGCTTCTCCCCACTCTACAGGCTCTCTGATGCTCAGACTGGACTTGGTTGGCAAGTCAGCAACCTTGAGATGCTCTGACACTTGGAATCCCCTCCCAACTGCTAGAGTTCCAGCCTGAGGCCCCAGGGAGACAGGCGCCCCCTACAGGTCGAAAACAGCCCACGGCCCTGCAGGTGGTTGTGGTTGCTAGGCAACCGGGAGGCCCGCATGGAGAATGAAGCCACAGAGGAGCCTGAGAAGGGATTTGGGAGAAGGGGACTGTTTCTCACTCCTAACCACCGTTTCTCCAGCACCCTCCCTCAGCAACCTGATGGGGTTAGGGCAGTGCGGCCCGCTGCTGTCTGATAATCTGGGCTCATTCTTGAAAGTACAGCTTCACTGGGTGACCCCAATCTTTTTGTGTGGAGAAATAATCACCCTTGCCCCAAAGCCCTCGGGTTTCACCTGGGAGCCAGAGACTGGGATTGCTGAAAGCAGGAAGTTTCTGGTTCGTGAGTGAGGGGCATTGCTGTGGGTGTGCATCCTTGGTGGATGGGAATTCTAGCACATTGGGCGTGGGTAGGAATAATTTTGGTGATTAGTCTACTAAGGTATCAGGATTTCCCCACCATTCCCAAGGTATGGATTAGGGAACTCCTACTTTCTTCCATTAAAATAAAAAGGCCCCAATAGGAACGACAATATATAAAGGATCATTCATACCTTGGTGGAGACAAGTTTCTCAGTGGCTTTCCTGAATTAGATTTCTCTATGGAGTAGGGAGAGATCCTGAGGTCTGTTGACCCCTGTGAGTAGGGACAGAGCCCAAAAAGAGGGAAAGAAACAAAACGAAGAATGGCAGGGTAGTAACACAGAATTTGGCAGCTTCCTAGTGCTGTGTCTGGTTTGGGGCTAGCAAATCCTGTCAGCTCTGTGCCCTCTCTGTTAGGACCATGCTGAAGTATTCTGTCCTTATGACCGCCTTTGGGGACCAGAAATCCACAGCTTTTCCTCCTAGTAACCTAGCATTCTGGCCCAGGAGTAGGTCCAAGCAGGCCGAAGCCGTGGGCACAATAATCCCTCCACTTGGGACTCATCTCTTCACTCTCAGTACAGCAGGAGCTTCATTGTGGCAGAGCCCCAAGCCATGGCAAGCTTAGGGGAGAGCTGTGCCCGGAGTCTCGTCGTGGGCTTTCCCTCAAGAGTTCCAAGGTAGAGATACCAGGCTGAGGCACTGGCAGCCAGAGAGGTCCTGGTCCAGCCACTGCCCCAGTCCACAACATCTCCACAGCCGCACGATGGCAGGGGGAGGCTCCTTGCTCCCTGTGCTTCTAAACTGAACTGGGTCGGGGCTGTGCCTTAGCTCTATTAATAGCCCCCTAGCCCAGCCTGCTAGCCCCAAACCCGGATGCCAGAAGCTGTGAGTCAGCAGCTAAAAATAACGAGAGCAACTGCACCCAAACCCCAATGAGCAGCGCCCCTTGGCCCTCCACCCTCAAGTTTTTGTCAATCTCAGCCTCCAGTCCAGGACCTTATAGAGGTTAAGTGCGCCATAGCTGTCCAGTCCTCCTGGGAAGAGAGGAAGGATGGACGGTGGCAGGCTCAGGGCTGAGTGCTCAAGCCTAGGGGCTAGGGGCAAGGGCTTGGGGCATTCCGGCCGAGAGTCTAGACTCTGAGGCTAGAGGACTGCAGCTAAGAGCCTGGGAGCTGAGAGGTGGAGTCTGCGGGGGTTAGCGACCCTGGATGTGGTCAGGGTCAGGTCGGAATGGGAGGGGAGGAAGAGGCTTCGGGGCTGGGAGGCTGGGCGACTGGGAGGGGACAGAAAAGTAGGGATGGGGGTGGGGGGGAGGTCCATGCTGAGAGGTGAGAGCCCGGCAGTACCTGGGCGCCCCAGAGCTGAGGCCGGCAGTCGGTCTGAGGGGCGGGATCGGGAACAAGGAAAACTACGGAAATGCAGCTTGAAAAGGTAGTGTGTGGAAGAGGCGGTCCAAGGCGGCGTGGACCCCCGAGAAGACTGGGACCAGGCAGCAGCCGCGGCGTGGGCTCCCGGCGCTCCTCCCACCTCCCAGCCCGTCGCACGCCGATGCCCCCGCCCACCGCGCCTGCTGCAGGCCAGGTATGTTGGCGTGGACGGCGGCCTGTGTGTCTATGTGCATGTGTGTGCATGGAGAGGGCGGGGTGGCGAGAAGGGAAGGGGCGGGGTCTGGGAGGAGGAGGGGGCGGGCACACAAATTCAAATTCGCTTCGGTCCATCCCGAGACCGGAAGTGGTCGTGGGGCATCCTGGGAGTTGTAGTTCCGGGGCCTGCCCTGCAACCGAGGAGGGTCTTGTCCCTAGGTGCCAGTGCCGCCCCCGGTCCCAGGCTGGCGAGAGAGGAGGAATTGAGAACCGAACCTCCTGACCTCGTCAGACCCTTAGTTCGATTTCCCTTCGTGTGGAGCCATGAACCGGGGTGAATGTGGGTGCGGTGGGGACTGAAGAGTCAGCCAGAGCCCCCTCCTGTCCTTGTGTTTGCCTTAGCCCCTCCCCCACTTCTACCAGACTCCTTATCCTAGGCCAGCTCTGCGCTGGTCATCTTAACTGTTTATCCCAGGGACTCACGAGCAGCAAACATACCGGGGACCTTGCTCCTCGAGGGGAAGGTGGGCCCGGTAACCTGACCCTGCACGCAGCCCAGGGAAGCGAAAACTTGTGGAAATCGGACCATGCCCTCGGGGTACGGAGTCAAGGACACAGGTCCCCAACGGGCACAAGAAACAGGTAGCATTCAGCAAATACGTCACGGGTGACGACGGCGCGGCCCTCCTCTTGGGGCAGGTGACCACAAGGTGGAGCTACAGCGCAACTCTGCACAGCGCGCCTGGGCCACCCGGAACGCTCCCTGTGGCGGCTGCTCTCCTGCTTCCCACTTGCAGCCCTTCATTGCCCCAGGTGGACCTCTTGCCACCTCCAACCCACCATTCTCCCCATGATGACCCCTCAATGTCATGTCACATGCAACCCTAGATGGAAGGTGCATCCTCTACCCAGCCCCAGCGCTGAAAAGATTAGACTGTGCCAAATGGGCATTCAATTCATTGAATAACCGATTAACGGACAAGATTCAGGAACGAATGTGTCTTGAGGAAAAGACTGTGCACAGCAAAAAGCCACCTGTAGGCACAGAATTACATGGCTAGATGGGCTCTTTGGCCCCCAGCCTCTAGGCAGGAAATCAGATAAATTGCATATGTCAGGGGAGACAATGAATGAAGCCAGGTCAATATCTCCATCATCTTATAGTTCTCCAGGAAAGGCCGTTTTGTCATCTCCTTCAGTCTGTTCCAAGCTGTCCCGTCCCTGACACCCTGTGCCTTCTACACAAGAACACGTGAACACAGATCAGAAACATTCTCTTGGCAATCTCCTTGTCTCTTCCTCTGTTCTAGTTTCATTTGGGGAGAAACTTCTGGTGACTCAGTGTTTTCCTAACCACTTCAGGTCAAAATCCCAAGGGGAACAGATTCCATGGAAGCTTGGGGCATGCCACCATCTGGGCAGAGGGCCCTCATAGTTCAAAACCTCCTATTGGCAAAGTTCACCCCACGCCAACCCCACCAACATTCCACCTCAGCCATTCTCTCTTCCTCCTTGCTGTTGGCCAATGCAGACAGGCCTCAGACTTTGGCTGGTGGGGGTCCAGGACAGGACATTCACTCCATTCTGAAAGCGTTGATCATGGTCAGCAGCACTGCTGTTTCTAAGCCTGGGGAGAGGGGCATGTAGGGAGTGAGCAAGGGGAAGGCTAGAGGAGGAGAAAAATGAAGTGAGGGGAGAAAGTTCTTACCGGTTCTCTCTCTCTCCTTAGCACATCTCCTATAGGGAGAAAAGCTTCTCATTATGAGTTCAGCCAGCTTCAAGCACGACCTTTTGACCCCGAGTTCCCCCAGACTGCCTTTCCCAAAAGGTTCAAGCCAATTGGATATATAAGGAAGGGTCTAAGAATCTCCGAGGAACCAAACAGACCAAACCCCAAGCCCCAGGCAGCATTTATGAGTCTGAATCAGCCCTATCACCAGGACCCTAGGGAGAATAAAGACCCAGAAAGCTGGGACACAAAACACTCACCGTTGGAGGAGGAAGGTCCACAAAAGCAACAGGATGGAGACACAATTGGTAATGATCCACATCATTAGGTAGGTTTGAGGGGACTATGGGAATAGAAAAAAGCCCCTGTCAGTGGCCAGAGTGACCCATATACAGACACAGGTAGTATATGGGGGGAGGAGGGGCAATAAGTAAGGAAGAGAGGGATAGGGTTAAGGAGAAGCAGGGATGGGAAAAGAGGAGGAGGGGTGACAGTCCCAGAGCCCTTACAATAAGCCAGACAGGGTAACGCATCTGCTGCAGCAGCTGGCAGTCATTGGTGGTGACCGAATCCACCCCTGCACACCAGAGTAGGGAGAAGAGCCAGGGCTTGTTCACTACAAATAGGTTCACCGAGACATTATCTTGGTGCAGTGCTCTGTGGAGGAGGGGAAGAAATAGGGAACATCCAGAATCATGGCGTTCCAGGCATGGGAGGGAGACAGCCCCTCTCTGTGCTTGGATCTCCAGTGTCACTTCCCCAGAGCCATCAGTTCTGCCTTTGCATAGCAGCCCCTGACCAACTCTGTCTCCTGGTGGATTCCACCTATGGGTCCTAGCTTTGCTGTCTGGGGCCACACAAATGTGTCTCTCCTCTTTGTCTCATGACATCCCTTCAGAGGTCTGAGGGGCAGTGACCACATTCCCCGGAGTCTTCTCTTCTCCAGGCCCAACAGCCCCAGTCACTTCAACTGGGGCTGGGGACCTGACTTATCATCCCCTTCCTCATAAAAACCTCTCTAATCTGATCTTACTCCAATTTACCTATGTTCCTTTTGAAGTTTGGAGCCTGCATCTGAAGGTGATATCCTGGGTGGGCTGGGACCAGCTTCGAGGAGAGCAAAACTCCTCCTGCCTTCTGGGCACTATGCCCATGTGAAGGCAGCCCAGGGTCAGGCTAGTTTTTGGCAGTGTCATTCATTATTCACAGTGTTCAATCAAAGCCCTTGTCTTTTTCACACATGCTCCTGCTAATGCCAGTGTCTCCCTCTCTTGTTTTTGTGCAGTTGAGCTTCTTTTGGACCCCAAATATAGGTCTTTGCATGTATCTCTGTTGCATTTCATCCTGGTACATTTGGCCCGTCATCTTGGAGTGCTTAGACCTTTCAGGACCTCCATTTTCCCATCAGTGTTTTCATTACCAATTCATGCCTTTTGGAAACATGATCAGCAGTCGATGTTGACCAGTTGACCAGGACAACCAGGACAACACTAAGGGGAGGGCCAAACCTGATATCGTGTCTCCTCCCATGGTGACAACTTGGGGAAAGGTCCTTGAAATACTTAATATGATAACTGGGCTATCATTCAGTCCCCATTTTTTTTTCTCTCTGACCACAAGGATATTATAAGAGACCTTGGCAACTGCATGTTTTTAAGTCTATCATGTTTCCTGGCTGGGTCAGCTTCTGGGGCCCAGCTCACATCTGGGACTCTCGCCTCTCTCCCCTGGACCCATCCTCTCTTGCACCAATCTCTTTAGTGTAGAATGAAAGCTAAAATCCTTCTGGTGGCCTACAAGGTCCTACCCAATTTGGCCCCTGCCTACCTCTCCAGCCTTGCCTTCCCCTCGCTCACAAGGCTGCTGTTCCTGTTCTTCTGCAGCTCTTCCCATTGTCCTCTCTTTGTGACCTGTCAGGTCTCAGCCCAGACACCACCTCTTTAACCACTCTTCCTACTGTGACCCTCCCTAGCCCCTCTCCCTCAATCTCTACTACATCTTCCCAATTTTTTGGTCTTCAGATCACTTATCACTATCCAATATGCATATGTTGTGTGCAGTGGTTTATTGTCTGTCTGTTTCACCCCCAAAGCCTGCAATAAACAGTGCCTGACACATAGCAGGTGTTCAATAAATATGTGTTGTATGAGTGAATGAATGAATGGCCTTTGCCTTCCCAGCCTCAGCTCTTCCCCGCCATTAAGCCTCATGTGATCCCCTCAGCTCCTTTCCTCTGGCACTCACTTGATATCCAACAGTGGCAGGTCTTGATAGGGGAGGTTGAGAAACTGGGGCCTCTCAGTGCTGTGGCCTCCCAGATGTCCATATATCTGGCGCATTTGGGGGGCCCGTTGTTGGACATAAGCCCGATCTTCATCCGGTAGCCAGAGGACCTGTGGTTCAGGGTGGATGGGCATGAAGCTGGGGAAGGCCTAGGGATTCCGGGGATGGGGACAGGGGCAGAGAGGTCTGACTGCATGAGCTGGGGTGAGGCCCTGGGGCAGGGGGAAGCCTCAGCATTATCATCATGGCCTAGGGAAGGCAGGGGAGAGGGGCACTAGGGAGCACATGGGGTCCTGGCAACATCACCATGGCTTGGGGCACGCCTGAACTCAGCACAGTCTCCAGTGTCTGGTTCACAAAAGTGTCATGGTATGTATGGTTTTGTGGGGGGCGGCGCAGGTCAAACATGACAGAAAGGTTGCGGGCTTCAGCTTCTTTCAGTAGTTCTTTCAGGGCTGGCACTGTCTGATTCTCAGCGTCTTTCCGATCAGGGCCTGACAGCTGCTTAGCCCCCCAGAAGGGTCGCCTCTATAAGAAGAAGAAAATTGTTTCAAGACCAGAAGCAGCCTCCAGGCTATCCTCCCATCCTCATTATCTTCACTCATTACCCCCACTTGGTGTACAGCTTCAGCCCACTGCTGAGCCAGGGTTTTTCCTTTCTCCAAATTGTGGCCTTTTCTAGACCCTCTAACGCCTTACTCTGGCCCCAACCTCCTACCCTCCCGGTTTCCTAACTTCCTCACTCTCACTATACTTGCCCTTGGGTCTCACGGAGACCTCTGGGATCTTGACCCCTTGGTTTCCTCCCAATCCATCAGCCCCTTTCTGGCCATACCTACATCCCCTACCCATGGTCCACCCGCAGCTTGAACTACTTTTCCACAGCCCCGTCAACTCCTTTCCTGCCCCACAAATCCCAAACTCTGATTGAATTCTGCAATTGTCTGCCCCCTCCACCCCTAGAATCGGGGGGCAGAGCACACCACGTAGGCTCTTGGCACTGTAGTCCTGTTTTTTGCTCTCAGTGCCACTTAGCCATCCTTTTACTTTTTCTTGATTTGTTCCCTCTCCCATTCCTCCTGGTGGCTGTTCCAAACCTCTGCCACTCTCCTCTCCTCCCCTTGAAATCAACAGATGACCTTACCTCCTAGTCACTGGCATGGAGAAAGTGAGCTATCAACACTTATTAAATGTTTACTATGTGCCAGGCAGTAGTAGAAGCACTTATGTGTATTAATTTATTTAGTCCTCCCGATAATCCTACAAGGTAGGTACTGTTACTATTCCCATTTTATAGATGAGGAAAATGAAGCACAGAGACCCTAAGGAATGTTGCCTAGGCTCACACAGCTAGGAAGTGGTGAAGCCAAGATTCAAACTCAGACGTCCTTTACTCTTAAGCACTCAGATATGTCTTAATCCCTCAGAATATGTATCCAACTGACGGCTTGGATTACGGGAGATTTTTCAATTTTAGGTTATTTCTCTGAAATTCTACTTTTAAAAAAAATTTTTCATAAGGAACTTGTATTACTTTGGTAATCAAGAAAAGAAAAACTAAACAAATTAAGTATCCTTTTAAATAATTTCCGTCACCTGCAGGATTGAAGTCCACACTTCTAGGCCTGGCATTCAAAGCCCCTGGAGACCAAGCCTCTGCTCCCCCGGCCCCCGGCCAGTCTCATCTCCCACGACTCCCATGCATTTTTGTCTCCCACTTCCACTGAGCCACTTTTTCACTGTCTTTTTTTTTTTTTTTTTTTTTTTTTTTTTGGCCTTGCCATGCGGCTTGCAGGATCTTAGTTCCTCAATCAGGAATCGAACCCGAGCCCAGGCAGTGAAAGCGCCAAATCCTAACCACTGGATCACCAGGGAATTCCCACTGAGCCACTTTTTGTTCCCTGGAAAGGCTTCTTCATATTTCTGGGCTTTACACACACTCTTCCCTCTGACCAGAATTCCCGTTCCCTGCCTTGTCCATCTTAAAAACTACCCTCACTTCATATGCTGCTCAGGCATCCTCTCCTGTGAAACCACTCCTGATCCTCTCCCGCACTCTCCCTGCCCAACAGTGACCTCTCTCTCCTCTCAACCCAGTAAAGACCTTGCTCTTGCTGGAGGTTTCATATTCTGATAGCCTGTTGCCTAGGTGCTTTCCTTACTAGGAGGGAATGACCTGAGTGCAGAAATTGTATACCTGTCGCCCAACACGGGGCTCAGCAGATGCTTATCAATGAATGAACTCCACCCCCGAGTGCCCCTGCCCGTGGCTGCCTCTTCCAGAAGGCTGTCCTCACCTGTAGGAACCAGGCCCCGGCATTGAGTCTCTTCAGCTCAGTCCAGGAGAAGTTGCTACTGTGGCTGTTGACTCGGTGTGGGAACACAGAGGCCACATCTGTGGTCCTGGTCAGGCGCTCATCATGCATGAGGAAGGGGATCCCGTTGGAGCTGAAGGCACAAGGGGAGTCAGAGGGCCAAGCTCTGGGGCATCATTTCCGGAGCTTCCCTGCTGTGTCCCTCGGGTCGGGAGGGGACCCTGGCTTCCCTCACCTGACCATCACGTCGGTCTCAAACACAACAGCTCCACATTCAGCTGTCTTCCGCAGGGACATCAGGGTGTTCTCGGGGGCCAGCTGGGAAAGGTGAGGAGGTGGCAGGGAAGGGTGAGAGCCTGGGAACCCACAGGCCTGGTCACAGCAGCCTAGAGGAGCAGACCCTCCCTGCCCTGCCAGCATTCTGCCCAGCACTCACCATGGGGGCCCCTCGGTGTCCCATCAGCTCAGGCTTGGGGGGTAAGTCTTTGGGTTCCATGATACAGGCTGAGGAGATGAATAGGGGCACCAGGTAGATGGCCAGGGCAACTCCAAAAAATAGGAGAAGTAGCAGAATCTTGGGACCTGTGGGGAGTGGGGGACAGGCTATAGAGAAAGGACAGTGGTGGGCCCTGGGGACAGAAAGCAGAGTGCAGGTGCAGGAAACGGAGCAGCAGGAGGCAGAAGCATTGATGGCCAGTGAGGGTGTGTGAGAGGGTAGAGTTGGCACCTCTTTGGTGGATACGGTAGAAGGTATCAGCCACAGGCCAGGCCAGGAGAGTGATGCCAGCAACTGCTCCAATATGAAGGAATGGGGCTGTGGCCTGTGGACAAGAGCTGTTGAGGAGGGCTCTTCTCCCTAGAAGCCCTCCCCTTCTCCCCCTAGGACCTGACTTTTGAAGTTGAGAGCTACCTGGAGTCTCGGGTCACCAGGGAGCAAGCTGTGTCCTGGGGTTGGCCACAGGCGAAGGTTTCCCCCGCTAAGCCCTGGATACCAGCCACTCACCTGCAGTGACAGACGTAAGCTATGCCACTCCTGCCGCCATTGGACCTCCAGTCCCACAAGGCCAGCGGCCACAAGAAGTATAATGAGGAGCAGCAGCACCTGGGGGACCAGGGATCTTCATGTCAACCTGGGCTTGTGGCTGCCTGGGCTGCCCCTCACTCTATGAAAACAGGACCATTCTCTTCTCCTGACTCAACCACTGTCCTTTCACTCAGCACATATTTACTGGGCTTCAGGTCCTGAGCTCGTGCCCAGGGATAGAAGAACTGGCTAAGCGCCGGGCCCAGCGTACCCTTCTCCCGCTTGCTACCATATGCCCACTCTACCTTGTGGGCGGTGTGCAGGCACAGAGGCTGGCCACAGAGCCGCAGGAGCAGGGCCAGGAGCTGGGGGCAGAGGTGGTGGGAGTCATGAGGTGCCAAGAGAGGGGCTTCCCAGGCTGACACCTCCCTCCTCCCCTCCCCTCCCCTCCCCTCAGTGGCCAGGGTGAGAACGACAGGGTAGAGCTGAGTGGGAAGGAAGGGCTAAGGTTAGACCAGCTGCTCCAGGACCCACCAAGAGCAGGGATGCGTATGTGACCAGTAGAGAGATGACCAGCAGGA
>NW_006798085.1:868531-886019 GCF_000442215.2 Lipotes vexillifer
GGGGACCAGTCCATCCAGTGTCCCCAGTGCTGGAACAGGAATCTGTGGGAGGGGAGAGGGAGGTGTCCGAGTGGGGGAAGGGCAGCGATAGTAGCCTGAGGGGAGCTGGGCTGGGTGGCTCTAGGATGGGGGCTAGAAGGGAGTGAGGGGAAGCCCTTCAGGGGGTCAGGGGCTCCACGGACTGGGGAGACTTCACGGAGGGGTTTTCAAGGAGGCTGGGTAGGGGGCAAGCCAGGCAGGGCTGGGGATGACCGAGCATCCTGGAGCCCCGAGGTGGGGAGTAGGTTGACATGTCTGCTGAGGAAGGGGGTCTGTGACACACTCATTGAAGTTGTGCAGGTCATTGAGAAGGATGAGCACGATGTACAGCCAGCCCAGGGAGAGAAGAAAGGTGAGGAAGAGCAGGCCAAACCAGATGAATTCGCACTGCAAAGGGGCAGGAGAGAAGCTCACAGCCCATCCCCACTTCAGCTCAGAGTCCCCAACAGAGGTCAGCTCAAAGGGGCTTCCTGCCAGGCATGGGGGTGTTCTGCTTTTGCAGGTAGTTCTTTCCATGTTTGAGGGGATTTTCCTCCTGGGGAGAGAAAGCCCCTGCCTTCCCTATCCCCTCCCCTCTGCTGTCTCTGAACACACCTGGCCTTCTTATCCCCTCCGAGTGGCCTCTGCCCTGGACTTCCGCCCCCCCTCATCCGTACTTCACCTGGTTGGTTTGTGTCCTGTCTTTGGGGCATTTCTTCCAGTGGCAGCTATACAGGCAGTGGAGGCAGTGGGCCCAGACCGAGCAGCAGCTGGGAGACTCACCCATGGTGAGGGCCTGGGGGAAGGGACACTTGGCTTTCAGGGACCCTGGCAGAAGGCAGATCCCAGACTCCCTCCCAATATATGTGAGGAGCCCCGGAAGGAGCAGAGGCCTGGGCCGCTGCTCAGCAACGGAGGTCACAGGGCAGGCCCCAAGTGCCAGATTGGATGAGGAGGTGAGCAAAGGGGACAGTTTCCGGGGTCTTTCTTTCCCTTTCATCTGCATACGTGGAAAGTCAGTGGGACACCCCGGAGGTCTAGCCTCCTGGCAGGATATATACCCACTCTCTCCATCTCCTCCCCTTTCAACAGCATCCCTATCTGGGGATGGAGAGGTTGCCTGGGGTGGGGACTCAGGAGAAACTTCCCTGGGGTGGGGCAAACACGGTTTAGCAAGTTGAGGCAGATCTGGCCAAACTTCAGGCAGCCCCATGTTGAGGCTTCCACCATAGGAACCAGGAGTAACCTGAAGGAGAGGCACCAGGCCTGACCTGGGGCTGAGGGAGGCCTGGCTAGTGGCTAGTTGGTCAGTTGCTATGGATACAGAGATTGCACACATTACAAAGGCCTGAACTGAAAGATTCTCTGTCTCTACCTCCCAGGGGCAAGGGGGCACTACCAATAAGAGGAAATCTTGAGGAGAACAGGTCGCCTGGGTCACTCCCTACCTTCTGAAGGAAACTTTTTCCTGCCCACACACACCTGGAACATCTAAGCCCTCTCACCCCAGTCCTGTCGCTTCCTGCCCAGTCATCCCCCAACCTCAGCCAGGAACCCAGTCCCCGCCTTTTCCTTCTCAGGGGCCCCACCCTCTGAGGACACTTTGGTGAAAGTACAACAAATACAGGGCAAAGGTGTGTATGGGGGCTGTGGTTGTCTTGGGGCAGGGGATCCCTGGACCTTGTGCTTTGAGGTCAAGCTGAGACCAAGCTGGCTTACTGATCCCCAGACTAGGTTGGGTGTATGATTTTGATTCTACATGAGAAGGTGTGGGATTTGTGTCAGCATTTGTATGTGCATGCGCACTAGTGGCTGTCAGTAAAATGGGTTTCTAGGTGACTTGGAGTATGTAAAGGAGCCCCTGGATACACCCAAAGTGGGTGTGGTCTGAGGAACATGACCCCTTGCCTTGTCATCTGGGCTCCCTTGAAGCTGTGGAGTCTTTAGGGGGTGCACAGTGGCTGAAAGGAGGGTGTGGCTGCTCCTGAAACAGCCCTTCTTACCCTCTGCTTGCCTTGGGAAAGGAGGGTTGGGGTAGGAATGGAAGTTAGGGGGCTGAAGCTGGGGGGAGGGAAACCTCTCCCCACCCTGACACCCCTCCCAGGAAAAAGCCAACCCAGAGGGAGGTCCCCTGCCTCTTCCCATGCTGGGACCCAGTGGTAGTAGCCTGCCTCGGGCTCCAGCCGTACCTCGGGTACTGCCTCTGCACCCCAGACACTGCCGTCCAGGGTCCCACCTCCCTCCAGAAGCTGTCTGTAGGATGGTGTCAGGATCTGAGCAGCCAGAAAACTCCAATCAGGGGAGCTGACCAGGGGTGCTGCTCAATCCCTGGGCCCAATCCCTGCCGGCAGGAGCCGGTCTCGGCCCTGCCACTCCCGCCTGTGGCCCCCAGCCTTCCCGAGCCATCACACCTTTTCTCAGCAGCAGGTCCGCTCTGCTCTCTGCCCTCTGCTGTGCGCTGCACTGTTTCCCAGGTCCTCTCTGAGTTGTCAGCCTCCTCCCTCTTCCAGGCTCAGTCCCACCAGTCAAACAGGTGGCACTGTTGCCACCTACAGGAGGCTGTGCAGGTCCTCTCCCAAGGCCTGCAGCTGCTCTGTTGCCTGTGGTGTCCGTGCCTGGTTGGGTGGGAAGATGGGAGGGGGGAAGGGGGAGGGCGAGCAGATCTGCTTCTTTACTCGCTGCCGGTCAGGGGGCTTGGGGTGAGGAATTCCTTTGTGCAGCTTTCCCCATCCCTCTGTCCCTCCTCCTGTTCTCTTAGTCACTGCTGGGGCTTTGTCCCGGCTCAGGGAGGCGAGGGCTGAGGGCTGAGGGCGCGGATGGGCGGGAAGCTGGGGGGAGGTGACCACACAACTTTGAAACTTGGCAGTGAGGAGAAGGGGCCCAGCCAGCCCCCTGGAAGGGGGTGTGTATGTGTGCGAGGAAGTCTAGCATCCAGTCTCAAGCTCCCTGGGAGGATAGCCTTAATTCATCAGCCTCCCTTCCCTCTTGGGATCTTGCTTCTGCTTCAGCAAGGTGCATCTAGAAGGGAACTCAGAGTTGCATGCCACTTCTTGTTTCACCCAGTTTCTGGACCAGGGGTCTCCGTGGGCCTTATGGGGCCTGGGTGGCACTAGCAGCCCTTCCCTTTCCCCCCTCACCCCAGAAAGGAGATGCTCATTCAAGATGTGCTGAGATTTGCATCTTTTTCGCTGCTTTGACCTCAAGGCATCTACCGTCTCTTTCCAAGAATCATTTGAGGAGTGTGTAGTGGTATGGTCACTGGCTTTTGGAAGATGAATACATATAAGACACTTTTACTACACCATCAGCAGGGGAGGGATGGCCAGCAGGCCGTAGAGTCAGCTTAGTGCTAAAGCACAGGGCTCTGGGTGGGCCAGGGACTGGGGGCTGGCTTGATTGACCTTCCCTCTCAACCTTTTGGCTGAGGCAGTGGCTCGATGCCTGGGGGCTAGCGCAGTGTTGGTGGGAAAGAATGTCTTCTCTGGGGGTAAGTTCATTTACCCCTCCCCCCAAACGCACTGGATTTGGAACAGTGATAAGGAAGACCTGCTCTCTTAGGCCAAGAGCCTGCCCCCTCCTTCTCTGCCTTCCCATTGTATCCAGAGGCTCTAGTTGGCAATGGCAAAGGCTCCCTTGCTCCCTCGGCATTAAAATGCAGAGAAGCAAGGCTGCTTGCTGGCAGGAGGCCAGAAAGGGTTGCAGGGTCAGTTGTCCTTCAGTTTCCTTTGCTTGAACTCTGTTGGATTCTGGAGGAGTCTTGGCTTTCATGTGCTAAATTCTGGGGTGTACTTTGGGAGCTTTGTTCGGGGCAGGGGGCTGGGATTCAGAATGCATGGATATGACTCTCAGGGCTTGTGAACTCCTGAGAAGCCTGCAGGGCCAGGACTGGCTCCCTTTTCGCCTTAAGCAGAGATGAAGAACCCAGATGCAGACTGAGGAGTAAGCCGTGACCATCCTCTTCCCTTTCAAAGGAGGAAGCAGGGTGTAAGTGTAGTGCTGTCCGGGGGCTGGGCAGCAGTACAATCCCATGCCCAGGCGACTCCAAATCAGGCCGCAGGCTGTCAGTAATGGCCATCACTGCCGATCTAGAGTCAGCTAAGAACTTTTGGTGTCAGACCTGGGTTCAAGTCCTACTAGCTCGATTACTCGTTAACTTTGTGACTTCAGTGAAGTGACTTAACATCTTTGTATCTCAGTTTTCTCATCTGCAAAATGAGACCTATTCACCTTGAACTTTTTTGTGAGGAGCAAATAAAATTGTGGCAAGCACATGGAGATGCTTGGTAAATATGGTTCCTTCCTCCTAAATCTGGAGGTCAGGCAGCCTCTACAGTGAAGGTCAGGCCACTGGCCTTGCTAGCATTATTCTAACCTCCTGAGATAACAGAGCAACATGAAGACACATGACTTGTTGCTCCATACTCCCCTCAGGGGATGAGGGCTGCTACAAGGCAGTGGGGCTTGGGCACTTGCACTGACTTTCCTTAATAGCGTTCCCAGGGGCGGAGGAACACAGGTTGAAATTGTATTTCTCCTGCTAGCACAGAAGACTTTCCAAACAGCAGATGGACTAAGATTTATTTATTTACTTAACATTAACATTTAAAAAGATTTCGTTTACCTCAGCAACTTGAAAGACAATTGAGTGTACTATTAAAACACTTGAAATCCAAAGACAAAAGAAAGATCCCAGCGCCATTCTGGAGGTGGCGTGAAGATCTGTGCCAGGCCTCCAACCTAGGCTAGGCTCTGCCATGAAACTGAGACAACCTAAAGATAAGACAGCCTTGGCCTCGTTCCCACTGGGAGACAGCCCTAACTGCTCATGAGTAAGAGAGAGCTAGATTGTACTGAGGACTGGTTCCTCATGAGTCATCAGGAAGGTCAGTTGGTTCTGTCTTCAGCAGGTAGCTTAGCACCCTTCTGGAGAGGAGAGTAGTCGTCAGGGGCTGGGGGGCTGGACACGAAGTTGCCAACATCCAACAAAGGTTCCCTCTTTTTCAGTAACGTGCTGTTCCTTTTTTCAACAGCAAGAAACCTGAAATCAAGAGGAATCATGAAAAAGAAACCCTTCTGGCTGCAACCTGAAGGCATCTCCCAAGCCAGACCGGGGCAGATATGATGAGTCCAACTTCAGTGGGCCTCTTCTTCAATGGGGGAGCAGCCAGAGAAGAAGCTTGTATTGCTGGCCAGAGCTCGTTTCTTTTTCTTCCCTGGAGCTTTATTTTCTTGGGATTCTGTTGATACATGTTTTGACTCTGGGAGGCCAAGGGAGGAGGCACCTGGAGCCGTGTTGTTTAATAGCACCTGCTCCACATCACACATCTCTTTCAGGATCTAGGAAGGACAGAGACAGCTATATGACTAGATCTGGGGTAGGGACAGAGGCTCAGCGCAGCCTAGCCACTACAGATGTTTAGCACACTCCCAATGGTATGAGGTGACCCTCCAAATAGCTCTGTTAAAAAAACCAGACTCTAGCAGATGCCCGGTTCCCAGTTCCCAGTTCCCAGCAAGCTGATTGTACCTTTACCTCCTTTTCTCCCACAGCTCTCTGTCAGCGCTAATGCTGAGACGGACGCTAATACATTTGGAAACACCTGGCTTTTAGGCCACCTACCTTGCTGTTGGGAGTGGCACAGACAGGGTTAAAGAAGCTCAATCCTGGGGTCACCTCTGTGGGATCCTCCAGTTTGAAGGAGCCTTCAGAATCCCGAGTCCACTCAACAGTGCCCAAGCTATCCTGAGAATCAAGCAGACAGGGATATTAGAAATTCATCTACTAGGGTTACACAATCAGTCTGCTCCCCTTCAGCCAGTGAGGTACCAGCTCTGAGGGCCTCATCAGTCAGTGTAAGCAGGTCTTAGGGTGACCCTGCTTGGAGAGGTCACAGTGCTCAAAGGCAGCCTCTGAAGGCAAAAGACTGGGTAGGAGAGTGGCACAGGACACATCATGAGGCATGGTTTAAAACAAGGCTGAGCCTTGGTCATTTCTTTCATTAATCCTCTCCCCTCCCCAATCTACAATATACTTTTTAGCATTTCTACAGAGTGTTGCCTGTATTGGTCTTCCTTTCAGAGAGGAAGCTGAGGCCAAGAGAGAGAAGTTGCTTAGGTAACAGGGCTACTCTGTGGTAGAGCCTGGATTAGAATTATAGCCTGTTGTCATGGAAACTGAACTGGATTAAGAGTCAGGAAGCCTGACCAGCTGTATAATATCCGCCATGACCAGTAAGAGAGAGCTAGATTGTAGCCGCCATGACCAGTTGTATAATATCACACCGAGTCACTTAAGCTTATTTCTGGGCCTTAGTTTCCTTCTCTGTAAAATGGCAGTATTGGACTAGATCAGTGGTTTTCCAACTGAAATTCTAAGAGGAAACTCGATATATAAACAAGTAAAGAGCAAGTTGCTTTGGTTGGCATGGGGTCAAACTGAGCTGGGCCACACTCCTCTGCCTGGAAGCACTTCCATGGAGCCACTATAGGACTCTAGAACCCAAACTGAGAAAAGCATGGGCACAGAGAATCCTGAAGGTCCTTCTGCAATGCTACTTCTACAGTTCTTAGCCTGACCTCTAGCTTGCCACTTTAGTCCTCTAATGATTACCTACCTCAGAAGTTTTTTTAATGGACGATCCAGGGCAAAACTGCGCCCATATAGATGGTTAAGGAATGCACGGTGATCTAGTCTTGCTAAAATTCCTGTGTATCACACAGAGAGCAGTAGGAATGAGCTTTTGCCATGGGCACAGGTAGGCATAAGGCAAGTTCGGGCATCTGACCTGCTTGGTGCTGCACTTCTCAGTACACATTTTGTTTCCCTGAGTTTGCTATCCCTGGGAGTAATGTAAGAACAGTTACAGTTAACTTGGCTCAGAACAGTGAATATCAGAAAGACCAAGTTCCTGTGGGTCTTTTCCTAGAGCCATGGAATAGCTGGTTCCCATGGAGAAGGTCTAAGTAACTAATGTCTCAAGATGTCAGAAGGATTAACTTCCTTCCTGGAAGCTGCTACCTCAGCACGTGGCCCTTACAATTCCAGCTAAGCCTCTGGACTAGTTTGATCCTGCGTGGCTGTATGCCTGTAAATGCTCGCTCTACTGTTCCTTGCTTGTGCCTTAGACATTGTACAGAAATTTTACAGCCAAGGCTAGGGGTGGGGAACTGCATATCTGGAAATCTCCTGGGAGACGCTGTGGCTTCTGAAGGGGTTGTGTGGACAGGTTAGCAGCAAGGAAGAAGTGAGATTTCACTGAGAAGTGAAATGTCTTTTCCTGGTTGCAGAGGGAAGAAGGGTGGGAAGGGCTGTGCAGGAGACTCTGGCTTTCAGGAAGGAAGGTAGAAGAAAAGGACAGAAACTGCTGGGAGATCTGAAAGGATGGTGAGGAACGACAGCACCGATCCTACCTTGCCTTGCTGACGGTTCCTACACTTTGTGGCGTCACAGCTGCAGTCCACGCCACAGTCCAACTTCTGTCTCCTGCACCCGCACTGCTTGTTCCCACACCAGCCCTTGCAGGAACACTGCAAAGCAGGTTTGTAGAAAGACACATTACTGAGTCAGAAGACTAGGTTTGAAGTACCTTCCCTTCATTCTCAGGCCATTCTAGAAAAACTGGAAAGTACCATCAACTTTACTAAGCTTCTATCTCCTCAGTCCTCTCTTTAGTGAAACAATGATCACCAAGAACCCCCATAGGTTTTCTAAGAACAAGTCATGCCACACTTTTGGGATAGTATACTTGAAAGATGGATTGGATGGATACCATAATAATGCAGGGCAACTGACAAAGATCCTCATGGTGACTTTATGGCCAAAGTGAAGAACTATGAGATGAATGGGAGTAGAATTAGGCATATTTAAGGACTGAGTATAGTTGCTCAGTATCTTTAGATCTACCCAGCTGTACTTTCATCCAACTCACATTTCTACAGTTTGTTTAGTGTCAGCCTGGGCTTTGTCCTCAGCAGTTTAATCATTCAACATTTTAATAAACCACTGATGATATGAAATAAAATCATTTACATTTGTATAGCACTTTACAGTTTTCCGAGTACTTTCATATATAGAAATGCAAAATCTCATTTGAATCTCATAGCCAGTCTACAAGGTAGGCATATTTATCAGCTGTAACAATGACAGAAAGCTGGAAGGATGATTAATATGTAAGATAATAGAATCACAATTCAAAAATATTTTGACTGGCTGGAATTATGGGCTGGAAGCAGACAGAAAAGTTATAACAGGGATAAATGTAAGTCTGGCATTAAGTTCCCCCAAATCAGCCATATAAATGTAATGTTGGGTGGGGGAGATCTGGCTTAAAAGTAGTTTGGTGCAGGGAATTCCCTGGCTGTCCAGTGGTTAGGACCCGGAGCTTTCACTGCCGATGGCGCAAGGGCCCAGGTTCAATCCCTGGTCGGGGAACTAAGACCCCACAAGCAAGAATGGAGCCCACCTTCCCACAGAGCTGGAACTCCTGGCTTGGGGTCTCTTCCCTCTGCTGTCACTGAACTGCCCTGGAGCCCGAGCGGAGGGCGGCCTCACTGAGGCTGCTGGCTCTGGAGGGGCCCCAGCAGCCAAAGCCGCGACAGTCCTGGGGACCACGGGCCGGATCACTCATCCTGGGGTAAGCCAGCTGCCATGTCATGAGGACACTCAAGCAGCCCTAAGGAGAGATCCATGTGGCAAGGAACTGAGGCCTCCTACCTACATGGCACATGACCGTGTGGATGACAGGCTCTTGGTGCTCCAGCCAGGCATCAGGGCTGTGCCTCTGAGGTGGAGAGCCAAGTGCAGGACACTGCTCCACAAGAGAGCAAGGAACTCCTCCTACCTACATGGCACATGACCGTGTGGATGACAGGCTCTTGGTGCTCCAGCCAGGCATCAGGGCTGTGCCTCTGAGGTGGAGAGCCAAGTGCAGGACACTGCTCCACAAGAGACCTCCCAGCTCCACGTAATATCAAACGGCGAAAATCTCCCAGAGATCTCCATCTCAACGCCCACAACCAGCTCCACTCAGCGACCAGCAAGCTACAGTGCTGGACACCCTATGCCGAACAACTAGCAAGACAGGAACACAACCCCATCCATTAGCAGAGAGGCTGCCTAAAATCATAAAAAGGCCAGACATGCCAAAACACACCACCAGATGTGGACCTGCCTACCAGAAAGACAAGATTCAGCCTCATCCACCAGAATACAAGCACTAGTCGCCTCCACCAGGAAGCCTACACAACCCGCTGAACTAACCTTAGCCACTGGGGACAGACACCAAAAACAACGGGAACTACAAACCTGCAGCCTGCAAAAAGGAGACCCCAAACACAGTAAGTTAAACAAATGAGAAGACAGGGAAACACACAGCAGATGAAGGAGCAAGGCAAAAACCCACCAGACCTAACAAATGAAGATGAAATAGGCAGTCTACATGAAAAAGAATTCAGAATAATGATAGTAAAGATGATCCAAAATCTTGGAAATAGAATGGAGAAAATACAAGAAACATTTAACAAGGAGCGAGAAGAACTAAAGAGCAAACAAACAGTGATGAGCAACACAATAAATAAAATTAAAAATTCTCTAGAAGGGATCAATAGCAGAATAACTGAGGCAGAAGAATGGATAAGTGACCTGGAAGATAAAATAGTGGAAATAACTACTGCAGAGCAGAATAAAGAAAAAAGAATGAAAAGAATAGAGGATGGTCTCAGAGACCTCTGGGACAACATTAAACGCACCAACATTCGAATTATAGGGGTCCCAGAAGAAGAAAAGAAAAAGAAAGGGACTGAGAAAATATTTCAAGAGATTATAGTTGAAAACTTCCCTAATATGGGAAAGGAAATAGTTAAGTCGAGGAAGAACAGAGAGTTCCACACAGGATAAATCCAAGGAGAAACACACCAGGACACATATTAATCAAACTATCAAAAATTAAATACAGGGCTTCCCTGGTGGTGCAGTGGTTAAGAATCCACCTGCCAATGCAGGGGACATGGGTTCTAGCCCTGTTCTGGGAAGATCCCACATGCCGCTGAGCAACTAAGCCCGTGCGCCACAACTACAGAGCTTGCGCTCTAGAGCCCGTGAGCCTCAACTACTGAGCCCACGTGCCACAACTACTGAAGCCTGTGTGCATAGAGCCCATTCTCCACAGCAAGAGAAGCCACCACAACGAGAGGCCTGTGCACCGCAACGAAGGGTAGCCCCTGCTTGCCACAACTACAGAAAGCCCACTCACAGCAATGAAGACCTAACACAGCCAAAATAAATAAATAAATTAATTAATTAATAAACAGTACTTCTTAAAAAAAAAAGAAAATAAAATTAAATACAAAGAAAAAAAATATTAAAAAAAATTAAAAGCAGCAAGGGAAAAACAACAAAAAACACGAAGGGAATCTCCATAAGGTTAACAGCTCAACTTTCAGCAGAAACTCTGCAAGCCAGAAAGGACTGGCAGGACATATTGAAACTGATGAAGGAGAAAAACGTACAACCTAGATTACTCTACCCAGCAAGGATCTCATTCAGATTTGACGGATAAATTAAAACCTTTACAGACAAGCAAAAGCTAAGAGAATTCAGCACCACCAAAACAGCTTTACAAGAAATGCTAAAGGAACTTCTCTAGGCAGGAAACACAAGAGAAGGAAAAGACCTACAATAGCAAACCCAAAACAATTAAGAAAACGGTAATAGGAACACACATATCGATAATTACCTTGAATGCAAATGGATTAAATGCTCCAACCAAAAGACATACACTGGCTGAATGGATACAAAAACAAGAGCCATATATATGCTGTCTACAAGAGACCCACTTCCAACCTAGGGACACATACAGACTGAAAGTGAGGGGATGGAAAAAGATATTCCATGCAAATGGAAACCAAAAGAAAGCTGGAGTAGCAATTCTCATATCAGACAAAATAGACTTTAAAATAAAGACTATTAGAAGAGACAAAGAAGGACACTACATAATGATCAAGGGATCAATCCAAGAAGAAGATACAACAATTGTAAATATTAATGCACCCAACATAGGAGCACCTCAATACATAAGGCAAATGCTAACAACCATAAAAGGGGAAATTGACAGTAACACAATCATAGTAGGGGACTTTAACACCCCACTTTCACCAATGGACAGATCATCCAAAATGAAAATAAATAAGGAAACACAAGCTTTAAATGATACATTAAACAAGATGGACTTAATTGATATTTATAGGACATTCCATCCAAAAACAACAGAATACACATTCTTCTCAACGGCTCATGGAACATTCTCCAGGATAGATCATATCTTGGGTCACAAATCAAGCCTTGGTAAATTTAAGAAAATTGAAATTGTATCAAATATCTTTTCCGACCACAACGCTATGAGACTGGATATCAATTACAGGAAAAGATCTGTAAAAAATACAAACACATGGAGGCTAAACAATACACTACTTAATAACCAAGAGATCACTGAAGAAATCAAAGAGGAAATCAAAAAATACGTAGAGGGCTTCCCTGGTGACGCAGTGGTTGAGAATCTGCCTGCTGATGCATGGGACATGGGTTCGAGCCCTGGTCTGGGAAGATCCCACATGCCACGGAGCAACTAGGCCCGTGAGCCACAACTACTGAGCCTGCGCGTCTGGAGCCTGTGCCCCGCAACAAGAGAGGCCGCAATAGTGAGAGGCCCGCGCACCACAATGAAGAGTGGCCCCCGCTTACCACAACTACAGAAAGCCCTCGCACAGAAACGAAGATCCAACACAGCCAAAAATAAATAAGTAAACAAAAACAAAACAACAAAAAAGATACACATAACTGAATATAATACATTCTTTTTTAAAAAAAAATACGTAGAAACAAATGACAATGAAAACATGAAGACCCAAAACCTACGGGATGCAGTAAAAGTGGTTCTAAGAGGGAAGTTTATAGCAATACAATCCTACCTTAAGAAACAGGAAACATCTCGAATAAACAAGCTAAACTTACATCTAAAGCAATTAGAGAAAGAAGAACCAAACAACCCCAAAGTTAGCAGAAGGAAAGAAATCATAAAGATCAGATCAGCAAGAAATGAAAAAGAAATGAAGGACACTATAGCAAAGATCAATAAAACTAAAAGCTTGTTCTTTGAGAAGATAAACAAAACTGATAAACCGTTAGCCAGACTCATCAAGAAAAAAAGGGAGAAGACTCAAATCAATAGAATTAGAAATGAAAAGGAGAAGTAACAACTGACACTGCAGAAATACAAAAGATCATGAGCGATTACTACAAGCAACTCTATGCCGATAAAATGGACAACTTGGAAGAAATGGACAACTTCTTAGAAAGGCACAAACTGCCAAGACTGAATCAGGAAGAAATAGAAAATATGAACAGAACAATCACAAGCCCTGAAATTGAAACTGTGATTAAAAATCTCCCAACAAACAAAAGCCCAGGACCAGATGGCTTCACAAGCGAATTCTATCAAACATTCAGAGAAGAGCTAACACCTATCCTTCTTAAACTCTTCCAAAATATATCAGAGGGAGGAACACTCCCAAACTCATTCTACGAGGCCACCATCACCTTGATACCAAAACCAGACAAGGATGTCACAAAGAAAGAAAACTACAGGCCAATATCACTGATGAACATAGATGCAAATATCCTCAACAAAATACTAGGAAACAGAATCCAACAGCACATTAAAAGGATCATACACCATGATCAAGTGGGGTTTCTTCCAGGAATGCAAGGATGCTTCAATATACGCAAATCAATCAATGTGATACACCATATTTACAAATTGAAGGAGAAAAACCATATGATCATCTCAGTAGATGCAGAGAAAGCTTTTGACAAAATTAAACACCCATTTATGATAAAAACCCTGCAGAAAGTAGGCACAGAGGGAACTTTCCTCAACATAATAAAGGCCATATATGACAAACCCACAGCCAACATCATCCTCAATGGTGAAAAACTGAAACCATTTCCACTAAGATCAGGAACAAGACAAGGCTGCCCACTCTCACCACTGTTATTCAACATAGTTTTGGAAGTTTTAGCCACAGCACAAAAAAAGAAAAAGAAATAAAAGGAATCCAAGTGGGAAAAGAAGAAGTAAAGCTGTCACTGTTTGCAGAAGACATGATACTATACACAGAGAATTCTAAAGATGCTACCAGAAAACTACTAGAGCTAATCAATGAAATTGGTAAAGTTGCAGGATACAAAATTAATGCAACAGAAATCTCTGGCATTCCTATATACTAATGATGAAAAATCTGAAAGTGAAATCAAGAAAACACTCCCATTTACCATTGCAACAAAAAGAATAAAATATCTAGGAATAAACCTACCTAAGGAGACAAAAGACCTGTATGCAGAAAATTATAAGACACTGATGAAAGAAATTAAAGATGATACAAACAGATGGAGAGATATACCATGTTCTTGGATTGGAAGAATCAACATTGTGAAAATGACTCTACTACCCAAAGCAATCTATAGATTCAATGCAATCCCTATCAAACTACCACTGGCATTTTTCACAGAACTAGAACAAAAAATTTCACAATTTGTATGGAAACACAAAAGACCCCGAATAGCCAAAGCAATCTTGAGAACAAACAACAGAGCTCGAGGAATCAGGCTCCCTCACTTCAGACTATACTACAAAGCTACAGTAATCAAGACAGTATGGTACTGGCACAAAAACAGAAAGATAGATCAATGGAACAGGATAGAAAGCCCAGAGATAAACCCATGCACATATGGTCACCTTATCTTTGATAAAGGAGGCAGGAATGTACAGTGGAGAAAGGACAGCCTCTTCAATAAGTGGTGCTGGGAAAATTGGACAGGTACATGTAAAAGTATGAGATTAGATCACTCCCTAACACCATACACAAAAATAAGCTCAAAATGGACTAAAGACCTAAATGTAAAGCCAGAAACTATCAAACTCTTAGAGGAAAACATAGGCAGAACACTCTATGACATAAATCACAGCAAGATCCTTTTTGACCCACCTCCTAGAGAAATGGAAATAAAAACAAAAATAAACAAATGGGACCTAATGAAACTTCAAAGCTTTTGCACAGCAAAGGAAACCATAAACAAGACCAAAAGACAACCCTCAGAATGGGAGAAAATATTTGCCAATGAAGCAACTGACAAAGGATTCATCTCCAAAATTTATAAGCAGCTCATACAGCTCAATAACCTAAAACCAAACAACCCAACCCAAAAATGGGCAGAAGACCTAAATAGACATTTCTCCAAAGAAGATATACAGATTGCCAACAAACACATGAAAGAATGCTCAACATCATTAATCATTAGAGAAATGCAAATCCAAACTACCGTGAGATATCATCTCACACCAGTCAGAATGTCCATCATCAAAAAATCTAGAAACAATAAATGCTGGAGAGGGTGTGGAGAAAAGGGAACACTCTTGCACTGCTGGTGGGAATGTGAATTGGTTCAGCCACTATGGAGAACAGTATGGAGGTTCCTTAAAAAACTACAAATAGAGCTACCATATGACCCAGCAATCCCACTACTGGGCATATACCCTGAGAAAACCATAATTCTAAAAGAGTCGTGTACCACAATGTTCATTGCAGCTCTATTTACAATAGCCAGGACATGGAAGCAACCTAAGTGCCCGTCGTCGGATGAATGGATAAAGAAGATGTGGCACATATATACAATGGAATATTACTCAGCCATAAAAAGAAACGAAATTGAGCTATTTGTAATGAGGTGGATAGATCTAGAGTCTGTCATACAGAGTGAAGTAAGTCAGAAAGAGAAGGACAAATACCGTATGCTAACACATATATATGGAATTTAAGAAAAAAAAATGTTATGAAGAACCTAGGGGTAAAACAGGAATAAAGACAGAGACCTACTGGAGAACAGACTTGAGGATATGGGGAGGGGGAAGGGTGAGGTGTGTTAGGGCGAGAGAGAGACATGGACATATATATACTAACAAACGTAAGGTAGATAGCCAGTGGGAAGCAGCCGCATGGCACAGGGAAACCGGCTCGGTTCTTTGTGGCTGTCTGGAGGGGTGGGATAGGGAGGGTGGGAGGGAGGGAGACAAAGAGGGAAGAGATATGGGAACATATATATATGTATAACTGACTCACGAAAGCAGAAACCAACACACCATTGTAAAAGCAATTATACTGCAATCAACATGTAAAAAAAAAAAAAAAGCAAGCCAGTTAGCCAGTAATTTGGAGCTCAGAAATCATAGGGAGAGAATGTTTCAGTAAACCCTGGGTCAGTCAGACTCCATTTGAAATGATGTATCCTATTTTAGGGCCCCATAATTTTTTTTAGGCATATAAAAAGTATAGACATGTCCCCAACCCTCCCTTGATGAGTAAAATACAGATAGAACTGAAGCCTTCTGTCTATGCTTTCCTGATCCCATTTGCCCTCCTCCCTCTCAGGGGCAGTCTCTTGAATTAGGTGCTTATTATTCCATGCATGTCTTTTTTACCACATATGAGTTTTCATTTAAAATATGTAAGCAATTATCTTACACACTTTATATAAATGGTATCTTATCATCCGTTGATGCGTGTAGCTCCTGTTCCATTCATTTTCTCACTATGAGTATGCCGCAATTTACCCATACTCCTCATAGTGCCATACTTCACACTTACAACAAGGCTGCAGTAGTAATAGCTGACATCACCGTGTGCCAGGCACTGTTACAAGTGCTTTCCATATATTAAGCCCATTTTATCAATAAGTACGTTTCCTTGTGCACATATTCAGAGTCCACTGTGTGTATGTGCTTCATAAAGAGGGAATTAAACAAAAAGGGGGCGGGTGACCAGCATTATAGGAAGTGATGTTGTAAGAGAAATGGTGGAAGAAAGTAAGGATAGTTTGGCTTGGAACAAATATAGATGACAGAGCTCTCAGAATGATGGATTAGTCAGAGGAGACCTCAGTGACCATCTAAAGCCTGATTTGATGTATGAAGCCCCACTCAAACATCCCTGGTCTATTATCCAATGCTCTATTTATCCTGAGATAACAGTTTCTATATAACTTCTGACCTCAGGACCAAATTCTGCCATCTGGAATGATATGGAATCAATTTAACCCCACTTTCACAGCATATGTGTTCAAACCCTGAGCATCGTTTTCACTCCCCAGTCCCACTCTGTCCAAATCCTCTCAAAGCTAAATATACCTAGCTCCCTCAATGATTCACCACATGACATGGTTTCCAAGAATTCTCACCACCTTGGCTATATACCAGTTTGTCCAAGTTCACCTTTAATTGTGACATCCAGAAATGAGCATAACTTTCTAAATGTGGTGTGACCATTGTGAAGCAGATTGAGACAAACACCTCCCTTGTTATGAACTCCATAGTTCTGCTAATGAGTCCTAAATCACAGTAGCTTTTTTTCCCTTGTCATATCTTTGTGGATTCATATTGCATTTACAGTTAAATTCAAGCCCTCGAGTCTGTTTCATATGGACAACCATCACCACTGTTGTGTAGTTGTGAGGGTAAAAGAAACCATTAAAACATCTTCCCCCTCGCCCCCATTATGAGAATAATATATAGTACTTTATAAAATCTGAAAATCAAAACCATGATTTTTAATATTTAACAATTGTATATAGTCTTTCATCATGTGGAAATGTCAATTTACTTAACTAGTCACCTAACGTTAGATATTAAGATTGTTTTGAAAGAAATTGTTTGCCATTAAAAATCATGTTGCGGCAAATATCCCGGTACATAAATACAATCCAAATCTTACCATGATTGACAAGGCCTCTGATTACCCCTCTGACCCGACCTTGTACTGCACTCTCCCACTTCTCAGTATCCTCCAGCTTCACTGGCTGGCCTCTTCAGCTGTCCCTTGGTAAGCCAAGCTCATTCCTGCCCCGAGATCTTTGCATTTACTGTTTCCTTTTCCTGAAATGTTCTTCTGATTTTTTTCCTGAGTTGCTCCTTCACTTTGTTCAGATCTCAGCTTAAATATCTCCTCTTCAGAGAGGCCTCTCCCAAACGCTCGTCCAAAGTACTCTTTTCCTACCCCATCATTCTCTATGATTTGACTACATTTTCTTTTTATCTCTTATCATCTAAAATTATTTTATTTGTTTTTCTGGTCACTATGAGTCTCTCTCCACAAGAATGTCTTCAGTTTCATGAGGCCAAGGATCTTACCTGTCTTGTTTATTGCATCCTCAGCACCTAGAAGCAGTGCCTGATACATAGTTTGATGCTCAAAAAAGATTTATAAATCGTTTTACATATCAATGACTATTTCCTTAGTATAAATACCTATGTGTATAATTATTGAGCCAAAGGATAGGAACATTTTTAAGGCTTTTGATGCGTATTTTCAAGTTGCTTTCCAGAAAGGTATGCCAAACTACACTCCTAACAACAGACAGGAATGC
>NW_006798085.1:886083-900030 GCF_000442215.2 Lipotes vexillifer
ACAGACAGGAATGCCCACCTTAGTCACCTTTGCCAACACTGGACATAACAGAAAAAAAAAACCCCTAACTTTGCTTCTTTGAATAAGACAGAGCAAAACACAGAGTTCTATGACATGTCCTAGAGACACCTCGCCAGGATGACATTGATCCATTGATTGCTACAGGCTGGGTATGGTCCTCTGACCATTTACACATTTATCTATATTATATGCCTCAAAAACACTCTATTACCCTGTCCATGTGTCTCTATTTTATCCAAAGTACAAGAGTGGCATCTGAAGGGCTATCATAAGGAAGAACAATTAGACTTCTACATAGCCAAGACTCACTGGGATGATTTATAGGACAGCTCAACAAGGAACAACTTTCCAACAACTACTTGGAATACAATGGGCTGCCCTGTCTCACGACTGTGAGCCTCCCCCTACTAGATTGCTTGTTTTCAAGCAAGCAGAGCCTAGATAAACACCTGGGAGTGGTATTATAGAACAGTCATGACGTACATGACAGATGTATTCACACGAATGCCACGTGCACTAGCTTTAGCTTCATCCTATTTTCTCTCACACCAGGACGCAGATCAGAATATAAGAGAGGGAGCAAGATCTTGCCACAGACAAAATCTCAAATATGATGTATGTGGGGTGTGTGTGTATACGCGTGTGTGTATCACAACTGCTAGCAACCCACCAGCATGTCCCAACACCATAGCTGAGAACCACTATAATAGAGAGATTCTTTATATAAAAGAAGTGGGAAGTCAAGATGAAAGACCTCTGGGGTTCCTTTAAGCCAGTGGTTCTCAACCCTGGCTGCACATAAGAAATCTCTGGGGAGCTTTTCAAAAAGGCCAGGTCCCACCTCAGACCAATTAAATCAGAATATCTGGGGGTGGGGTCCCAGGCAACCTGTGTTTAAAAGCTCCCTGGGGGATTCTAACGTGCAGCCAGGGTTGAGAATTATTTCTTTAGAGTCTATAATTCTTCTAGCACTGACTTCAGTGTTATATTATATCTCAGAATGATAAGATCTGGTAAAAATTGTAACATAAAGGATACCAGGCTAGGAATTAGGAGCCTTGGGCTCTAGTCTTATATTTAATACTTGGCATGACCTTGGACAAGTCACTCCATCCAAGTTTATCTCCATTCTTTCATTACTAGAGACCAGAATACCTCCTCCCTCTTTTCTGCCAAAGGGGACAAATGGGAATATTTGTAAAAATGCTTACAGTGCTTTAATAACAATACCTGCATGATATTTTATCCTTCACAAGGTGCTCCTGCATATATTCCTTCTTTTAACTTCTTAGACACCATATAGCCCCATATAAAGGTAGCATTATTAAAACCCATTTATTAAAAACAACAACAACAAAACCCATTTATACAACTTTGACTGTTACTTTGACTCAGGTCAGGATATTAGTGCTGGAAGGGACCTTATATATCACTATTCTAGCCTCATCCCTTTATTACATAAATAAGGAATCTGAGGCTCAGAGAGATTAAGTGACTTGCTTAAGGCTATCCAACTAAACAGTGGCAAAGTCAAGACTACAACTCATGTTTACCTGGCTTCTAAGCTATCACTTCTTTACTACAGCACATGGCCTATCCTTTGGCATCTCCTTAGTACAGATAGGAAATATAGCTGAATGAGGAAACCTAGTTTTTTCAGTATTAGCTTTGGACAAGTCATCTGCTGCAGTCTCCTTTGCAGATACCTAGTGATTCATACCAGCCCGCTTCAGCTGGGTTGAAACTATAATAATCAGGATGGCCTTCATGCAAAGCATCAAGGTCTACAGCTGATGTGTCTACAAGCAGTCTGATCAAAGAGCAGTCCATGTACTTCGAGGCCTCCCAAAGGGAGAAACTAGATTGTATGTCAACTTGCTCCTCTTAAAGCCCAGTTATATTCTCAAGTTATAAAATCAGGGAAAAAGCCTAGAAAAGAATCATCTCTCAGTGTTTTAGAGAGAGGATTTATCACTGATAGCAAATATCACTTACTTGCATTTTTGGCTATACTTCTATATTTCCTTTTTAAGCTTACAGCAACAGTGCTATTATATCTATGCTTGTGTGTGTGTGTGTGTGTGTGTGTGTGTGTGTGTGATAAGCTTTCCTCAAGGACTCCTTCCCCAGAGTTTTAGGTCCTCTACCATTTGTTTCTGTGTGTACTTCTCACCTGTGCTTCCTAGTACTTGGCTGACCTTTTCATCAACAATCAGCTCATGCTTACCACTTCAACCACAGTAGAGAGCATAAATGTTTGCTGAGTAAGTGAATCAAAGTCAGACATGTTCTGCCCCATCTTCTCTCAGTGTCCCAGCTCTATGTCCTGCTACTACCTCTACTATCAAGTCTTTGCAATATGCTATTCATTGTGCCAGAAAATGGCTTCCCAGGTGCTCCCAAGACTGTATTTCCCTTTCTGTCTTATAATGAAGCAAGAGTCATCCTTTTCATGGTATGTTCATAAACTATATCTATTTGGTTTGGCTTTACAGTCACTCTTAAAAGCCCCTCAGTCCATCTCCCTGAAATGAGTATGATGAGGTCCTGTGATGTGTTCCTATTTCTTTGGCTTGTTTTCCCATTAGATTATAAGCTCTGAGGCTAAGGATGAGCTCTTAGTCCCACTAAGAGCACACGGTATGTTGCATTCCTGATGACTTTCCAAATGACTTAAGGCCACCACGGCTGTCTAGTCCTCATGAGTTGCTTCTCTCTGGTGTTGTAGCTTTACAAGGCTCAGTTCCCCATGTGGTGCACTATCAGCTAATGAAATCGAATAACCTTCCAGGAATCCAGCTAGGGTAATTTGTGAGCTGTTCTCTGTAAGTGGAATGTGGCTGCAGGCCACAGTTGGGGTAGTGATGAACTGTAATGCCTGGGAAGTTAATGTTTCAACATAGAACACCTAGGTTTGATAAATACGTAGGATTATCATTGTGTAAGTAAATAGAGCATGCCTCAAAGTCAGATTGTTTCTAACTAACCTTAACTTTGGTGTGTTCAATCTTAAAGTTCCCACTTAGCTTCCGGGCTACAATTTTTACTGATATGACCATGATGTGGTAGAAACAAACTGGACTTGGAGTCAGAACATTTGATTTTAAGTCCTGACTGTCACTTTGTTTTATGTCCCTGGGCAAGGTCAGTTCCCTCTCGTGGGTCTCAGATCCAGCTGTAAAATACAAATAATAAACACCTCACTGGATTTTTTTTTTGGTGACAATGAAAAGAGGTAACATATATGAGAATGGTATATAGACTGTAAAGTGCTTTAAAAATGTGGAAGATTATTATGGTCACACTGGAACCAGTTTCAATGAGATGGTATAGAACACTACTACTTGTTCAGACTGGTCAGAACTTGAAAACATGAAAAGAGCCTCCCTGTGCACCCAGGCAGCCCTCTCAACTAGCCCCCAGTTCCATACAGAGCTGGCCCAACAAGCACCCCTCAGCAGAGCCAGTGCCTCTGAACACGATCGAGGGATTGAGGTGTAGGGTCTGGGGCTGGTACACCCTCACTGGCAGTGAAGATTAATGACTAGAACCCCTGAAAGAGATGAGCTGCCTCCTACCCCTTGGATGTTCTTCTTGGACATCTTAACTAATTTTGTTGGCTTCCATTCCTCATCATCCCCATCACCACCATCACCATCACTGTCCTCAGGCTCATTCACAGAATATTCTGAACAATATTTTATATCTTCGATGTTCATGCTTTGCTCCAGGAACTTTTCTTTAAACCGGGAAGGTTTGGGCTAAGGAAAAAAGTTTGGAATGGTTATTTAATTAAAAACAACAACAACAACATGTGGATTATATCTTCCCAGTAGCTGCTGCCAGCTATATTCTCAGAGCAGAGATTTCAGATGCCCTCAAATATACCCCACTTGGCTTTACCAATCAGAAGAAATTCTGCTTTAGCCTTTGGCCTCACAGTCTTTGAAGGGAGAGAAACTGAAGGGATGGAGGCTGAGCAATCTGAGGGAGGAGGGAGGGACTCATGATATGATAAGTATCTTTGGATGGACTGCCGAACACTGCTCTTTTCTATGCTCCTCCTCCTCAGTTGTGTTGCATAATGCCTGTACATGGTCCAAAGTCAGCCATCTAGGGAGGGAGAATGACTATTTTCCTCAAGGTTGTACTGTAGTTTTATTTGGGACTCCATAGAAAATTGAGATGCTGGAATGTGGGAATTTTAACTCTCAACCACTTCTGAAAGGTGATTTTAGTACACTCACCCCAAACCTTGGCTATGCGAAGGTATCACAGGCCCTGAGCAGTTTACCTTAGGTGGGATATATTCGAAAGAAGAGTCTGGAGATAGAAGGGTATCCTTAGGAAGATGAGATTTCTGTCTGCTGGCTACTTGGAGGAGGTTCAGTTTCTATTTGAAAAGAAGAGACAAAGTGTACATTGCAGGGCAGCTTCTGAGAGTGTTCATGGCTAAAACATAAAGATTCCTAAGCTAGCTTAATCTTAAGCCATGGTAAAGTGAGGCAGGGTAAGAGCAAAGTAGGTTGAAGGACTCCCACTTTACAAGATCAGTATTAGATTCAGAAAAGAGCAAATTAAAAAATGTGTGGGCTCCCCTGGTGGCACAGTGGTTGAGAGTCCGCCTGCCGATGCAGGGGACACGGGTTCGTGCCCCGGTCTGGGAAGATCCCACATGCCGCGGAGCGGCTAGGCCCGTGAGCCATGGCCGCTGAGCCTGCGCATCTGGAGCCTGTGCTCTGCAACAGGAGAGGCCACAACAGTGAGAGGCCCGCGTACCGCAAAAAAAAAAAAAATGTGTTTATAACCATCTGAAATGCACATGACCATACCACATGGAAACTAGACGTAGACCTCATAAAATTGAGCCAAGTCATTATACTCAGGGTTGCTCCCACGAGCTGGCCTCAGTTGCAAGAGGGTCTCCCAGGGCTTATTAAATGGGTGGGAAGCTGTACTACCTGCTTCATGATTTTGTTCTCTCGGAGAAGTTGCTGATTTTGCTCACACACTTCCTGCATCTTCTCAAGTTCTTCATCCTATTTCCAGATAATGCAGTGATAGGTGGGGTTATTTTGGGCACTACATGTGGGTTACCAAACAACTCACAGGGATGAAAACATACTACTGTCAAGTTGCTGGCAGCAGGTGGTTTTTGCACAGCAGGCACTGGCACCCAGAGAAATGCCTGATCCCCACCAATTCCTAGGTGTCCTGAGTGCCACCTCTATTCCAACGCTCCCAAGCAGCCACGACTGCACTTGCAGGAACCATGGGCTCTGCTCTACATGCCTTCCTCGTTCTTTTCTATTTTCTAGCCTCATATCCCTTATCCACATCAGGATGCTGATAAAGAAACCCATCCAGAGTGTCAGCTGTTTCTTTGAAGTCTACAGATGCTTTTGCCCACGCTTCTCAACACAGATTAGGCAGTTTATTTGCTACACTAATAAGCCTGATTAAACTTCCTTGGCACTTACGATAATTGGATTCATGCCTACGACCTTAACACGTTTGGTTGTCTTTGATGGGCGGTGCCAAGGAAGCCGTAGAGACTGGTGGTTCAGGAAAAAGACTCTAAGTTGGATAAAATAGTGCTCCATCATGCTACTAAAGGGTGTGGTATTCCCAGCCTCTGGAAGAAATGCAGACTCCAGGCATTTTACAAACAGGTCAGGTCTCAACTCAGAACAGGCACAGGAAGAGCTAAATGTCCCTAAGATTCTACTGGATGATTTAACTTTCTCAACTCTTTAGAGCTCAGGGTTGAGGCAAAGAACCAGGAGGCCTCGAAGTCTGGTATGGAGTATGTACTGTCATTTCTGTACCAAAACGGAGGTTATCCTATGTGTGGCTACATCCTAAACACCCCTAAATTGATCAAACAGGGCAACAAGGCAATAGAGACTACCATTATAAAAGGCTACCTTTATAAAGCTTTTTTTCAGTAGGTAATTACTCTTTCCTGCAGGTATAGTCATGTAAATCAGACAGGATTCTCAGTCAGGTCTGGGGACCCCATCTCTGGAGACCTTTGCCTCATCTCCATACCTGACACTTCAGGATGCTCAGCAGCTGTTGTTCCTTTTCGCTGACAGACTCCTCTAGCTGCTTCTCCGCCATTTGGCTTTGCTGCAGCTGGCTGAGGAGGTATAGCACCTAGAGAAAGATATAACCCAAAGGTACCAAAGGAATGAGAGGAAAAAGGAATTCTGGTTTAGTCCAAGCAGTGATCCATTTACTCCTTTGTGATTTCAAAGTAAATTGTTCTCTTTGGCTCTCATGGCTTGAAGTATCATGTTCATCTTGGTATTAAAGTTGGAGGCTAAGAGCCATTGTCACTGGTATGTGTAAACTTATTAGGTAAGTCATTTTTCTCTATTTCTGGTTTCTTATTTGCAAAAATTGGAAAAGACTACATGGTCTTTTGAAGGAAACTTCATACCCCCATTATTATTATTATTATTATTTTTAACTAACAACAAAGAACAACAATGGTTTGTTTTTCAGTATAGCTTCTTGGCTCGCCAGCTTACCTTCTCTTGGTGCTGTTGCTCCACTCTCACCAGCTCTGCCTGTAACTCTGTCTCTATTTCAGCAAAATGATTTCGTTCCTCAAACAGCATCTTCTGCATGTCAGCACAGCTGGCCTTGTTCTGTTTCAGGCTGCTTTCAAGCTTGCTGACCTGTATTTTGGAGGAAACCAGCTGGAAGGGATAAAAGAAGATCAGTTTACTTGGAGAATGGCCACCTTTCCCCATTCATTAGGCAGGAAAATGTCAGCTTTCTTGAAATGGACTGAGAAAAGTTCTTCCATGTCCAAGTCCATTCTTATGTTTTCATGTCATATGGATTCTACCATTGAATAGAATCACCACCACCCAAACCAAGGGCCGAGATAGATATCTGCTGAGATAGGTATCTTAGAGCTGGAAGCCACTGCTGAGGTCGTTTAATCTCTTGTTTTACCTCAAGGCAAGAATAAATCTAACACAAACAGTATCTGACAATTCCAAATTCTGATACTCAAGAAGTTCTTCCTTAATTTTAAAGAGAAATCCATAGCACACACCTTTATGGCTAATTATGTCCCATTTTAGAATGTCTGTGTTCACATGTTGGAACTCGTAGACACATTAGCCGAGACTACAGCTCTGGCTCTTCAGGCTAGATTGATATCCTATGCTGGCCTAGTTTTATATTCTCTACTAGCCCAGATGGTGAACATCATAAACACCAGTGTTCACAAGACTAATCAGGATTTCCTTAGTAGGATAAGTCTGCTAACGCAACACAAAAATGCATAAAGGATAGCACTGCTCAAACTTGCAGTCAGAGTTTGTATGCTTGCTTCAATCACCAGAGGTGATCAATTTTAACTCCTCTTGTGACAGTGGAAGATGATATATTTATTTTAAGGTCAGTGAAGATGGATTTTCCTTAAGATGAATCTTTATATGTCAAAGGTTTTCTCTTTCCTAGATTGTATCTTAAACTTTTTGAATATAATACATGTCAGAGGTGTTTTAAAAAGTAGTATAGTATAATATTTTACGTTTGACCTGTGGCCTACTATGGCATCCTGATCTTTTCATAATAATAACAGGGAACATTTATTGAGCACCTGCTATATGCCAGGCATGGGTATCAACTTGCAACTCATATATATATATATATATATATATATATATATATATATATATTTTTTAAATATGGAACGCTTCACGAATTTGCATGTCATCCTTGTGCAGGGGCCATGCTAATCTCTGTACCATTCCAATTTTAGTATATGTGCTGCCGAAGCGAGCACTCATATATATTTTTAAGTGACTGGCTTGTACTTGCCCACACCAACCTTTACCCATAAAACTATTTCTCTAATGTTTGTGTCATTGCCATTGTGGTTTCTACCGCGAACAGTGGCAATAACACTATGATAGTATTCTAGGCTAACATCTTATTTCAACCCACCAATCCAGACCCTGAATTGCTGAGAGGAAGAGAGATGTTTACCTCTCCAATTAAGTATTTCAGGGCACACTTGGCTTCCAGAATGGTAGCAATATTCTCCCAGCGGTGTTTTGGCCTGTCTTCACTTTCTGCATCCAGCAGCTTCTGCTGTAGGTCAGCAATCTGAGCACTCCTTCAGGGAAAGAAACAATGAGCCTTATTTCTAGTAGCCTCAACACCAAGGAGAGGGGAAGAGCTCTGAGGAGAAACTTCAAATAGTTTCACGGACAGAGGTATCAGTTAAATACCATTTAAATAATGATTGAGTCATCTGGTTAGGGTTTTATACAGTATCTCAAATCTTGTTACAAAGGGATGCTAAGACTAACCAAATGGTTTTGTTGTATCAAATACTGGTTGAGATAAGTGGGTCATATAGTGGGACTTGGAAAGATTTGTTTTAGTGAGGCTTTTGTTGTAGCACATTGACCATAATGTGACTTTGTCTTGAGGCCACATAAGCTGGAACTGTGACGTGGTGGCTCACCTATGCAAGGACAAGATTCAGGTTAGAGACCTTAAGGAAAAAAAATCTCAGAAGAACAAAGAGGTAGATGCTCTTTGCTGGAATCTAACACCAAACTGATACCTATGGCTGGTGTCGTGAGAGGTTATCTTGGAGTACCTGCCACAGGACTGAGAAGTTTCTATGAAAACTAGATACCATGACCCTGGTTATAGCTTCCAGATACTTTACGGTCAAGTATGGCCTGAGAGCAAGATGTACACAATATTTCAGCTTTGCCAATAGCTTCCTTCTCAAATTTGCTAGGTGTCCAGTGAGAGGGAGCATACCGGCATGTGTGTAACATGCAGTGAGTGCTATGTAAGGTACTATAAAGAAGATGGGTACTAAAATAATCTAAGACAGCAGTTCTAAACTTTTTGGGTCTTAGGACCCCTTTACACTCTTAAAAATTATTGAGGACCTCTAAGAAATTCTGCTCATGTATGTTATACCTATAGATATTTACAGTATTAGAAAGTAAAACTGAGAAAAACATTTATTAATTCACTTAAAATCAAAACAATCCATTATACATTAACAATTACACCTGCAATGACACTATTTCCAAATAAAGTCACATTCTAAGGTCCGGAAAGGACATGAATGCAGGGTGGGGGAGTGTGTGCCACACACACACACAACAACATTTTCCAACACGAAAAATAATGTAGTGAGAAGAGTGGGATTGTTTTACATTTTTACAAATCTCTGTAATGTCTGGTTTAGTAGAAGATAGCTGGATTCTCATATCTCCCTCTGCGTTTAATCTTTTGTGATATGTTCTGGTTGATGTAAATGAAGGCAATCTGGCCACACATGGATATGTAGCTGGACAAGGGAGGAGCATTTTATTATATTGTGGCCATACCGTGAAACTTGCGGGATCTTAGTTCCCCGACCAGGGACTGAACCCAGGTCACTGCAGTGAAAGCGCCGAGTCCTAATCACTGGACTGCCAGGGAATTCCTGGGAGGAGCTTTTTTATTTTATTTATTTTTGGCTGCATTGGGTCTTCGTTGCTGTGCATGGGCTTTATCTAGTTGCGGCGAGTGGGGGCTACTCTTCGTTGTGGTGCGTGGGCTTCTCATTGTGGTGGCTTCTCTTTGTTGCGGAACAGGGGCTCATGGCGCATGGACTTCAATAGTTGTGGCACTCGGGCTCGGTAGTTGTGGCTCGCGGGCTCTAGAATGCAGGCTCAGTAGTTGTGGTGCACAGGCTTAGTTGCTCCGCGGCATGAGGGATCTTCCCAGATCAGGGCTCGAACCCGTGTCCCCTGCACTGGCAGGCGGATTCTTAACCACTGTGCCACCAGGGAAGTCCCCAGGAGGAGCTTTTTTTTTTTTTGCTGTACGCGGGCCTCTCACTGTTGTGGCCTCTCCCGTTGCGGAGCACAGGCTCTGGACGCACAGGCTCAGCGGCCATGGCTCACGGGCCCAGCCGCTCTGCGGCATGTGGGATGTTCCCGGACTGGGGCATGAACCCACGTCCCCCTGCATCAGCAGGTGGACTCTCAACCACTGCGCCACCAGGGAAGCCCAGGAGGAGCATTTTAATAGTCTTTTCAGATAATTGTGGATATTCTTCTTTGAGACTACACCAAAACCCAACAAGTTCCTTAAAAGTTAGTTGAAATGTGGTTACTTGCAATCTGAATGGATCTTTTACTCAAACGTGATTCTGTAACATGTCATTTGGACAGTCATACAGAGCCTTCAAATCAACACATTTCATTACACAATATAAAAAAGACCACAATTGTTAATATCACTCCTGGTCTCATTAGAAAAGTTATGAAAAACTGTCAAGTTTACAGTGGCAGATACACGTTTTCCAAAATTCTAAGTTTTGCTTGAAAGCTCAAATTTTATTTTTGGTGACAAAGACTGTCATTTGTTTTCCTTGACTTGACAGGCTCACTCGGTTCATTTTTGAGAAAATGTCTGCCAAGTACCCAAATCTGAATAACCATAGTTTGTCTGTCAGTCGTTCTTTCAAGTAAAAATGATGTCCCATGAAAAAAGAGGCCTGTAAACTCACACCTCAAACAATCGCACAAGTGCTTTTCCTCGACAGAAACATTGTCCTTCGGCATCAGCACAAGTGGTTTATGTGTTCTTCCCATTCTGTCACACAGAATATTAAAAAGATCTGAACTCAAGGGTTGAGATTTAATAAAATTAATAATTTTTATTGCTTTATCAAAGCCAAAAGTAAAACTGACTTTTAAGTAAAACAGAGAGTGTGTGGTGGTGAAATATTCAATGACTGCTAGTACAGGTTTGTGCTACTGCTTTGATTCAAGCTAAGGTGTTAGCAGTTTTGTCCACTGTTGCTTTTGTACTATCATGGCAAATGTCAGTGTAGTAAAAACGGCAAACAATGTCTTAATACTATTATAAAAACAGGGAGTCACCTAGACTCCCTGAAAGGGTCTCAGAGAACCCCCCCAGGAGTTTGTAGACCTCACTCTGAGAACCCTGGTCTAATATATAGTCCTTTCCTTTAACAAGCTTACAATCTGTCTAGATTGACAAGACTAATCAATGTAAAATAATTAATAAATATAAAGATAACATACATCATCTATACTACATGACTGAGTACTGTAAGTTCTGAAGGAGTTTAGAGAAGAGGAAAATTAGTGAGGGATGAAGAGTCAGGGAAGGCTTCTTGGAAGAGGTGGGCCAGAACACTTCAGTTGTTTTATCTATCAAATGCCCTTTCTTGTCCTTAGGGAAATTCCCTTGATTAAAGTCACCTCTAATTGCCCTCTACATGGCACCCGCCCTACATTTAAATAATCATTTACTTATGCACAGTGGTGTGCAGGTAAATGTTCAACAAACAGTACCTAAAAAAACAGATCTGATTTGTAGCTTTTGCTAGTTTCTGTAGTGTGAATACTCTCACCAAAGGAATTGTAAGCTCTCAACAGTTTACAACCGTCTTAAAATTTTAACAAACAATTCCAACACACCACTGTCAGTCATTATACTGTTTCTACTCGAGAGCAAGGACAATGCCATCTATTCTTTCTATATATCCCAACTGCATCCAGTGCGGCACAAAGCAGAAACTCAAATGTTGAGCAACTTAAAGACATATCCAAAGATAAACAGCTAGTATGTGTTGCTAAAAACAAACTAAATGGTCTCCAAGGTCTTCTGGGCAATAAAATTCTATTACCCTAAGACATTATAAAATATCTGTCAAAGTTCTGTTCCTTCTAGATTTCACAGATATTTAAAAGAAAGTAGCAGTGATTAAAGAGAAGAGCATTCATTGAGCACTTCTAATATGCCAAGTACTGTGCTATGTACTTTACTTTCTAATCTCATTTAATGGTCATGATACTTTACTTATGCATTATATTATATCTACTTTGCTGATGATCTCTAATTCTCCTTCTCCCAGGTTGTTGATCTTCTGGTATCGTTTCTTGGGTTCCTCTAAAGTTTTGTTTTTAGTCAGTTCTCGTGGTATATGATAAAGACCATAGACTTTGGAATTAGATAAACTGAGTTTCAAATCCCAGTTCTGTATAAACTTCAGCAAATTTTTTAAGATCTTTGAACCTTTAGCTTAGATCTCTAAAGTGAGAAGAATGATACTTACCTCACAAGGTATACCTCATAGGGAGAGACGGAATGAGAAAATGTATCTAACATGTCTAGTGAAGTGTATAGCTCAAAAATCGTTACTTTCTCTTGTTTCTCCTACATCACAAAGCTTCTGAAAAACAAGCTTTTGAATAACTGATCGATAGGTTCTATTTTGATTCAAGGCATAAATTTTTATAATGCCTTAGACATAGTCCCATTACCTGAGTTCCATTTCAGTCTCTAGGCTTTCAATCTGCTTTGTAATGGAATCCTCTGACTCAGAAACTTGACCACGCAGTTCAGCAAGTGAGAATGTACGCCTCTGTAAAGAAGAATAGTGGGGATGAGGGTGAAGTACTACTTGGAAAGTAATTCTCCAAAGTAGTGAGGGCTTCTGGGGAGTGTGGAGTCTGATCATTGGTAACGTATTTCCATAGGGCACTTACACGGAGTTTAGGAGGTGGATTCTCCCCAGATTCCACTTTTTCTTTTAGTTGAGCCACATCCTGAGCCAGGATCTTTCTATCTTCAAGAAGGTCATTCAGATGGCGTTTGGCTTCCTCAGTACTGACCATAACCTCAATTTCATTTCCAAGCCAACTCTAGAAGATAAATCAGTGATGTTGAGTTAGGGATGAGGAATCTCTGGCCCATGGGCTATATTCAGCTCCAGATTTAATTTCACTTGGGCCAGAGCCCAAGTAACTAGAAGTGAGATTTCCATTTGTGCTTACACTGACCAAAAATCCCAATAATGCTCTAAGAGCCTTTAAGAGCAATATCCCAAAAGGTCACAAGAAAAGTTTTCTGCAGAAAATCTTTCTCCAGATATCCTAGCATTTCTATGTATTCTGTCTTTACCTTCTCCACTTTCTCCTTAACCTTTGTCCTTAACAAGTCGTAATATAGAACTGAAGTATATTTAGATTACCTGTTCTATTTAATAAATAGATAACTATTATTAATCTTTAAATAAGATGAATGGAATTTTAAAAAAAAGCAAACTTCAGTTTTTTTTTTTTTTTTGCGGTACACGGGCCTCTCACTGTTGTGGTCTCTCCGGTTGCGGAGCACAGGCTCCGGACGCGCAGGCTCAGTGGCCATGGCTCACGGGCCCAGCCGCTCTGCAGCATGTGGGATCTTCCTGGACCGGGGCACGAACCCATGTCCCCTGCATCGGCAGGCAGACTCTCAACCACTGTGCCACCAGGGAAGCCCTATTTCTTTAATTTTGTATCTATATGAATGATGGATGTTCACTAAACTTATTGTGATAATCATTTCAAGATGTATATAAGTCAAATCACTATGCTGTATACCTTAAACTTTTGCAGTGCTGTTTATCAATTTATCTCAGTAAAACTGAAAGAGAAAAGAGGAATATTATCAAGGATAAAAAAAAGATAATTTCATAATGGTAAGGGAGTCAATTATTCAAGAGAACTTAATCCTTAATGTTTATGCCCCTAATATACAAAGCACCAAAATATCTGAAACAAAATCATATATAAGCCAATAAAGGAGATAATATGGAATCATAAAAATACTCAATTGATCCAAAAGAAGCCAGAAAACAAGGAAAAGGGAATGAAGAACAGATGGGACAAATAGAAAACAAATAGCAATATGATAGATTCAAATCAACCCATATCAATAATCACATTAAATGTAAATGGTCTAAACACCCCAATTAAAATGCAGATTGTCAGACTGGATTAAAAAAGCTAGACTCAGGCTTCCCTGGTGGCGCAGTGGTTGAGAGTCCACCTGCCGATGCAGGGGACACGGGTTCGTGCCCCGGTCCGG
>NW_006798085.1:900244-909395 GCF_000442215.2 Lipotes vexillifer
AAAAAAAAAAAAAAAAAAAAGCTAGACTCAACTGTATACTGCCTACAAGAAAAACACTTTAAAAACACACAAAGTCACAAAGAGGTTAAAGCTAAAAGGATTTAAGAAAATATACCATGCAAACATTAAAAGAAAGCTGGAGGGACTATATTGTTATCAGAAAAAGTAGATTTCAGAACAAAGAATATTGCTAGGGATAAAAATGATCATAATAATAAACTTATTATTATAATAATAAAGGGATCAATTAATCTTACATGTTTATGCCTCTAATAACAGAACTTCAAAATATACAGAGCAAAACCAGAACTATAATAAGAAAAAGACAAATCCATAATTCTAATTGAAGATTTCAATACCCATCTCTAAGTAACTGATAGAACAAGTAGGCAGAAAATCAGCAAGAATACAGTAGACATGAATGGCACAATCAATCAAATTAACATGATTGACATTTGTAGAACACCCTATCCAACAATAGCAGAATATATATTCTTCTCAAGTACATACAGTTTGAACATTTGCCAAGACTGACCATATTCTAGGCCATAATAAGTCTCAATAAATTCAAAAGGATTCAAGTCATATAAAGGATAGTCTCTAACCACAATGAAATTAAATTAGGAATCATAACAGAAAGATATTTGGAAAAATCTCCTAATATTTGGAAACTAAATAACATCATTTTAAATAACTGTGGATCAAAGAAGAAATCAACAGGGAAATTAGAATGTTTTTTTTTTTTTTTTCCTGTACGCGGGCCTCTCACTATTGTGGGCTCTCCCGTTGCGGAGCACAGGCTCCAGACGTGCAGGCTCAGCGGCCATGGCTCACGGGCCCAGCCACTCCACGGCATGTGGGATCCTCCTAGACCAGGGCACGAACCCATGTCCCCTGCATCGGCAGACGGACTCTCAACCACTGCACCACCAGGGAAGCCCTAGAATGTATTTTGAATTGAATGAAAACATAACTATCAAAATTTGTGGGATGTCATTAAAGGAGTATTGAAGGGGAAATTTATAGCACTAAATGTTTATACTAGAAAAGAAAAGAACTCAAATCAATGACCTCAGGTTCCACCTTTAAGAAAAAAAGCCAATTAAATCCAAAGCAGAAATAAGGAAATAATAAAGGTCAGATTGGAAATTAATGAGCTAGGGTTTTGTGGGTATTGTTTTTAACTGTGGTAAAATATACATAACATAAAATTTACTATTTTAACCATTTGTAAGAATGAGCTGGTTCTTTGATAAACCTTAGCCAAACTGATCAAGAAAAAGGAGAAAAGACACAAAATATCAACAGGAATGAGACAGAGGACATTACTACAGTTTTTACAGATATTAGAAGGATAATAAATAAATATTATGAATAACTTCACACCAATAAATTTGACAATTTAGACGAAACACACAAACTACCAAAGCCCACTCAAGAGGAAATATACAACCCGAACAACCCTATATCTATTTAAAAAACTGAATTACAGTTAACCCCTCCTCCCCACCAAAAGCAACAACTAACAAAAACATGCTTCATGTCCAGATGGGCTTAACTTGTGAACTGTACCAAACTTCCTCTTCTTTTTTTTTTTTTAAGGATTTTTATTTTTATTTTTAAAAATATTTATTTATTTATGGCTGCATCAGGTCTTAGTTGCGGCATGCAGGATCTTCTGTTGCAGCGTGTGGGCTCCATAGTTGTGGCGCATGGGCTCCAGAGCTTGTGGGCTCTGTAGTTGCGGCACACGGGCTCGGCAGTTGTGGTGTGTGGGCTTAGCTGCCCCGTGGTGTGTGGGATCTTAGTTCCCTGACCAGGGATGGAACCCGCAATCCCCTGCATTGGAAGGCGGATTCTTAACCACTGGACCACCAGGGAAGTCCCTATACCAAACTTTTAAGGACAAAACAATACTAGTTCTATACAAACTCTTACAGACAATTGAATAGGGGACAATAGTTTCTAACGTATTCTAAGAGGTCTTGGTACCAAAACCAGACAAAGACACTACAAGAAAACAACAGACCAATATCCCTCATGAACACAGAAGCAAAAATTTTACACGAAATTTTTATTTTAGCAAAATTTAAATTTTATGTATTGTTGAATTCAACAACACATAAAAAGGGTGATATATCACAACCAAGTGGAATTTATTCAAAGAATGCAAGGCTGGTTCCATATTTGAACATCAAAGTCATTCACCAAACCAACAAACTAGAGATAAAAAGTATTTGACAAAATTTATATACACTCATTGGAAATTCCCTGGTGGTCCAGTGGTTAGGACTCAGCACTTTCACTGCTGGGGGCCTGGGTTTGATCCTTGGTCAGGGAAGTAAGATCCCGCAAACTGCACAGTGTGGCCAAAAAAAAAAAAAATTACATCCACTCAGGATAAAAACTCACAGCAAACTAAGCATAGATAAGAACTTCCTTAAGCTGATAAAGGGCCTCTATGGAAAACCTATAGCTAATGTCATACTTAATGGTAAAGACTGAATACTGTTCCCCTGAGATCAGGAATAGCAGAAGGGTTTCCACTGTCACTAATCCTATTCAACATCATCCTGAATGTCCTAGCCAATGCAACAGGGCAAGTAAAATAAATAAAAGACATATAGATTATAAAGGAAGAAATAAAACTATTTACAGATGGCATGATTGTCTATGTAGAGAGTCCCAAAGAACCTACAAAATAGCCACTAAACTAATAAAGTTAGAAGATAAAAGTTAATATACAAAAATCAGTTGCATTTCTATATACCAGCACTGAACAACTAGATAAATAATTTGGTAGTTTTGGGCTTCCCTGGTAGCGCAGTGGTTGAGAGTCCGCCTGCCGACGCAGGGGACACGGGTTCGTGCCCCGGTCCGGGAAGATCCCACATGCTGCGGAGCAGCTGGGCCTGTGAGCCATGGCCGCTGTCCCTGCGCGTCTGGAGCCTGTGCTCCGCAACAGGAGAGGCCACAGCAGTGAGAGGCCTGCGTACCGCAAATTAAAAAAAAAAAAAAAATTTGGTAGTTTTTCTTTTCTTTTAACTTTTTATTGGTTTTTTTTTTTTTACATCTTTATTGGAGTGTAATTGCTTTACAATGGTGTGTTGGTTTCTGCTTTATAACAAAGTGAGTCAGTTATACATAAACGTGTGTTCCCATATCTCTTTCCTCTTGCGTCTCCCTCCCTCCCACCTTTCCTATCCCACCCCTCTAGGTGGTCACAAAGCACTGAGCTGATCTCCCTGTGCTATGTGGCTGCTTCCCACTAGCTATCTACCTTACGTTTGGTAGTATATATATATGTCCATGCCTCTCTTTCGCTTTGTTACAGCTTACCCTTCCCCCTCCCCATATCCTCAAGTCCATTCTCTACTAAGTCTGTATCTTTATTCCTGTCTTACCCCAAGGTTCTTCATGACATTTTTTTTCTTAAATTCCATATATATGTGTTAGCATACGGTATTTGTCTTTCTCTTTCTGACTTACTTCACTCTGTATGACAGACTCTAGGTCTATCCACCTCATTACAAATAGCTCAATTTCATTTCTTTTTATGGCTGAGTAATATTCCATTGTATATATGTGCCACATCTTCTTTATCCATTCATCCGATGATGGACACTTAGGTTGTTTCCATCTCCAGGCTATTGTAAATAGAGCTGCAATGAACAGTTTGGTACATGACTCTTGTATTCTTGACTCCTTTATCAAAGATAAAGTGACCATATGTGTGTGGGTTTATCTCTGGGCTTTCTACCCTGGTCCATTGATCTATATTTCTGTTTTTGTGCCAGTGCCATAATGTCTTGATTACTATAGCTTTGTAGTATAGTCTGAGATCAGGGAGACTGATTCCTCCAGCTCCGTTTTTCTTTCTCAAGATTGCTTTTGCTATTTGAGATCTTTTGTGTTTCCATACAAATTGTGAAGTGTTTTGTTGTAGTTCTGTGAAAAATGCCATTGGTAGTTTGTTTTTTTTTGTTGTTGTTGTTGTTTTTTTGTGGTACGTGGCCCTCTCACTGTTGTGGCCTCTCCTGTTGCAAAGCACAGGCTCTGGACGCGCAGGCTCAGCGGCCATGGCTCACGGGCCCAGACGCTCCACGGCACGTGGGATCCTCTCAGACCAGGGCACGAACCCGCGTCCCCTGCATCGGCAGGCGAACTCTCAACCACTGCGCCACCAGGGAAGCCCGATATTATTAGATTTTTAAAAATTTTATTTTTGGCTGTGTCAGGTCTTAGTTGTGGCATGTGGGATCTTTCGTTGCAGCTCTCGGGCTCTTTGTTGAGGCACAAGGGCTTCTCTCTAGTTGTGGCGCACGGGCTTCTCCCTAGTTGTGGCGCATGGGCTCTGTAGTTTGCAGCACTCGGGCTCTCTAGTTGAGGTGCGCACACTCAGTAGTTGTGGTGTGCAGGCTTAGTTGCCCCGTGGCATGTGGGATCTTAGTTCCCTTACCAGGGATTGAACTTGCGTCCTCTGCATTGGAAGGTGGATTCTTTACCACTAGACCACTAGGGCAGTCCCTTGGCAGTTTCTTATAAAGTTAAACATACACTTACCATATGACCGAGCAATCCCACTCCTAGGTATTTACCCAAGTGAAATGACTACCTTTGTTATACAGAAACCTGTATGTGAATGTCTTTATAGTGGTCTTATTCATGATCACCAAAAACCAGGAAAAAAAAAGACTCCAAGATAACCTTTAACAGGCGAATAGATAAACTATGGAACATCCATACAATGGAATAATACAGGCAACAACATGGATGAATATCAAATGCCTTATGCTAAGTGAAAGAAGCCATACTGTACGTTTCCAGTTATATGACACTGATGCAATGCAAAGTGAAAACAATAATGACAGAATACAGATCAGTGTCTGTGAAGGGCCAGCATATGGATGTGGGAGAAATTGACTACAAAGTGTTATAGAGGAATATAGAACTATTCTATATTTTTATTGTGGTGGTGGTTATACACCTGTATATGATGTTAAAACTTGCAGAACTGCAGTAAAAAGGGTAGATCTTACTGTACATCAGTTATACCTTAATAAAATAAATTGGAAAAAATCAATGTTGTTTGCCATACTGAATAAAAACAAACAAACCAACTATAAGATCATAAGATCACCTCAAGAAGATTATCTCAAAAAGATCAGAAACCATAAGATCATCTCAAGAAGATTCAGAAAAAACTTTTGAAAAAATCCAACATCTATTCATCATAAAAACTTTCAGCAAACTAAGAACAGACAAGAACTTCTTCAACCTGATGGAGAACATATACAAAAAACCTATAGCTAATATAGTACTTAACTGTGAAAAGTTGAATGCTTTCTCTCTAAGATTGGGAACAAAGCAAGGATGCTCTCTTTTCACCTATTCTATTCAATATTTTATTGGAGGTTCTAGCAAGTACAATAAGGCAAGAAAGTTTTTTTTTGAAGGCATACAGAGTGGGTAAGGATAAATAAAATTGTCCCTGTGTACAGATGATGTGGTCGTCTATGTAGAAAATCCAGTGACAGAAAGCAGATTAATGGCTGCCTGGAGATGGGGCGTAGAGGGATAGACTGGGGAGCGGAGGGAGGGATTACAAAGGTGTACGAAGAAAGTTTTGGTCCTGATGGACACTGACTTTACCTTGATTGTGGTGATGATTTAATGGGTGCATATCTGTGTCAAAACTTATTAAACTGTACACTTTAAATATGTATAATTTATTGTAGGTCAAGTATACTTCAATAAAACTTAAAAAATTAACTGAACAGGGGCAGGGATAGAAAGGGTTCACTACTCATGGTCTTTAACAACCGTTCAGAGATAATCATATCTTTAGGAAATAACGCTTTCAGGTAGAACTCCAGATTTTGTAGTGTTTACTTCTAAACGAAAAGAAAGCTACTTCCCATTTTTTCTTATCCCCAATGTACATAAGACAAATGGCAGTTCAAGTTGTCCATACCTTCACTCGAGCTGTAGTGCCTTCCATTCCACGGCTCTGAGTCTCCTTCCGCTTTTCTGCGACCTCTCGTTGTTTTTGGAGAGCATCCTTGAGACGCTTGTTGGCAGCTGCTGCCTAAATAAAAATGGCTCATAGTAATGTTGAATTGAAGGGTAGAAAGAAGAACATTCTTCATTAATTATGTATCTGATGATTCATACAGCTAATCATCTGAGAAATACAAATAAGAACCCAGTGAGATGCTTTTACTCAAACCCTGGAGTGGCTACGATGAAAAATAAAACGACTGACAATCCCCAGGTTAGTGAGGATATGGAGCAACTGAAACTCTTATCCATGGCTAGTGTGAGTAAACTTTGGTACACACACCATAGAAAATCGTTTGTCATTATTAACTAAACTTGAACATACACAATCCCTGTGATTCATCATTTCCCCCCTAGGTGTAACTCACCAGAAATGCTCACGTACCTGTGCCAAAAGATACTGAAATGCAAGTTCAGAGCAAACCACCCCTACGTGCAACAGCATTGGTGTTTATTACAATTCTACTACCAAATGAAAGAAACAAGATGCACTTCATTCTCTGTAATTCCCTTCAAAACCAGGAAAAATAATTTGTAGTGTTAGAAGTCAGGACAGTCGTTACCTCTGAGGAAGAGGGAAGGACTCGTCATTTGGAGAGAGAACAGGTAGGGGGTGGGGATGAAGTCCTAAGGTTCTAGTAGTGACTTGTTTGTCTTAGGTTGATGGTTGTACAGGTTTTTTCACTTTGGAATAACTCATGGAGATGTACACAATATTTGTGCCCTTTTTAGGTATACATATTCTACTTCAGTAAAAGAATTTATATTAACATAATAAAAATGAAAGAACATTCTAATAATTTCTAGCATATTAGTCAAGAAAAATAAAAAATTCTATGGGTTTGAATTCTTATAGGAACTACATTTATAAGTCTCCATGTACATAACACTGGTGAACAGCTACTGCTTTAGAGCCTAAGGGAGGCACACAATTTCAAGGAAGCACTGCAGATTGAAAGCATCTGGAAATGTCATATATCAGAATTACTCTTTTTGTTTTGTTTTGTTTTGTTTGGAAAGAAGCAAGCCCAATTAGAAAAAATCCTTATTTGAATAGTGCCATTTTCATCAGGTTTTTATCTGCTGACAGTTCATGACAAACAGGGATCAAGACTTAGGAACTGCTGGTCAAGACTGTTATCCCTGGTTTCTCAGGACACTGGCTCATTTAAGGGATACTACTCTGCCATCATCCAAGCCTGAAAGTGATAATACACTTGATCTAGCAGATTGGATTTTCTTACCTCCTCAGTTTTACGTCTGAGCACATTAGACTGTTTCTGGAAGCATCTTTCAAGTTTGAGCAGTTCATATTGCCTCTTACGGTCCTGAGAAGAAAAGAGTCAGACTTTTCATTGCTATTCAGCTAGCTAAAATAAAACCTTATAATGTAACTGAAGAGTCTTTCAATGGTATAGTCATTATGGAAATCAGTATGGAGGTTCCTTAAAAAATTAAAAATAGAAAGACCATATGATCTGACAATCTCACTACTGGGTATATATATATCCAAAGGAAATGAAATCAGTATCTTGAAGAGATATCTGCATTTCCATATTCGTTGCAGCATTATTCACAATAACCAAGATATGGAAACAACCTAAGTTGACAACCTAAGTTGACCTAAGTTGTTGACAAATGAATGGATAAAGAAAATGTGGTATGTGTATACAGTTGACGCCTGAACAACGTGGGGTTAGGGGCGCCACCCCCATGCAGTTGAAAATTCGTGTGTAACTTTACAGTTGGCCCTCCGTATCTGTGGTTCTGCATCCATGGATTCAACCAACTGTGGATAGTATAGTAGTGTAGTATTTACTATTGAAAAAAATACATGTATAAGTTGACCCGCGCAGTTCAAACCCATGTTGTTCAAGGGTCAACTGTATATACAATGGAATATCATTCAGTCACATACAAGGAAATCCTGCTATTTGCAACAACATGGATGAACCTGGAGGTCACTGTGGTAAGTGAAATAAAGCAGACTGAGAAAGACAAATACTATATGATCTCACTTATATGTGAAATCTAAAAAAGTCAAACTCATATAACCAGACAGTAGAATGATAGTTACCAGGTACTGGGGAGGGGATGGGGGCAGTGAGGAAAATGGGGAAAGGTTGGTCAAAGGGTACAAACTTTTAGTTATAAAATGAATAAGTTCTGGGGATCTATGTATAGCATAGTAACTATAGTTAATAATACTATACTGTATACTTGAAATTTGTTAGGAGAGTATATCTTAAGTGTTCTCCCTACAATGAAAAGAAGGGGTAACTATGTGAGGTGATGGTTGTGTTGCAATCAGGAAATGTGGTATCTCCAAATGTATTATTCTCTTTCAAGATTGTTATGACTATTCTGGGTCACCTGCATCTCCACATGACTTTTAGGATCAGCATGTGAATTTCTACCAATAAGCTACAGGAAATTTGGTTGGGATTGTGTTGAATCTGTAGATCAATCTGAGGGGGTATTCCAACTTAAGAATATTAAGTCTTCCCATCCATGAGCATGGATTATTGTTCCATGTATTTAGATCTTTTTTTAAAAAATTATTTATTTATTTTTTGGCTGTGTTGGGTCTTCATTGCTGTGTGCAGGCTTTCTCTAGTTGCAACGAGTGGGGGCTACTCTTCATTGTGGTGCATGGGCTTCTCATTGTGGAGGCTTCTCTTGTTGTGGAGCACAGGCTCTAGGCATGCGGGCTTCAGTAGTTGTGGTGCATGGGCTCAGTAGTTGTGGCTTGCAGGCTCTAGAGCACAGGCTCAGTAGTTGTGGTGCACGGGCTTAGTTGCTCCGCAGCATGTGGGATCTTCCCAGACCAGGGCCCAAACCCGTGTCCACTGCATTGGCAGGTGGATTCTTAACCACTGCACCAGCAGGGAAGCCCTATTTAGATCTTTAATTAATTCAATGATGTAGTTTTTAGTGTGTAAGTCTTACACATGTTAAGCTTATTCCTAAGTATTTTATTCTTATTGATTTTATTATAGAAGGAACTTTCTTAATTTCATTTTCAAATTGTTAGTGAATAGAAACACAACCAAATGTTGTGCATTGAACTTATGTCCTGCAGCCCTGCTGA
>NW_006798085.1:909506-938369 GCF_000442215.2 Lipotes vexillifer
CTGCTGAACACATGTATTAGTTCTAATAGTTTTCAGTTGATTCTCTAGGATTTTCCACATACAAGATCATGTCATCTCTAACAGAGATAGTTTTGCTTTTTCCTTTCCAATGTGGATGCCTTTCATATATTTTACTTGCCTAAGTGTTCTGGCTAGAACCTCCAGGACAACGTTGAATAGAAGTGGCGAGAGTGGATACCCTTGTCTTGTTCCTGATCTTACGAGAATTCAGCTGTTAATTTTATTGGGATTTCTTTGTATGTGATGAGTCATTTTATCTTGCTGCTTTTTAAGTTTTTTGTCTTTGTTTTTCAACCATTGGACATGATGTGTCTTGGGTGTTGATCTCTTTGCATTTATCCTACTTGTAGTTGATTGAGCTTCTTAGATGTGTAGATTAATGTTTTTCATCAAATTTAGAAAGTTTTCAGTCATTAGATCTTTGAATATTTTGACTGCTGTTTCATTTATTGTTCTCATGGAGCTACCAGTCTCCTCTTAATTGCTCACCACCAAAATTTCCATTGTTTTTGACAGCACCTTTAGGTTTTAACTTCCCCAGACTCTGTCCCCAAGTAAAGTCAGTCCCCTTAGGGAGAGCTGCATTCCTATGGCCTGCCCCTCCCCCTGGGCAGAACCCTCTGCACCACTGCTTAGGACATGGGGGTGGGGACAGAAGCCTACTTCTCTGAGTGACATCTCTGTTCTATGAGTAGGATGCTGGCCAGTGGCAGCATACCCTATTTTTCTTGGCTGGTCTCCTGACACGGAACCTACATCCTACGATTAGATGGGTTATGGTAGTCAGACCCCAGTAGTCCTGGTCTTCTGCAGCAGGGATACAGCTTCCACCCTCTGCATGGAGGCTAGGTGGAAGAAGGGATCCCCAGATCTCTTGGCTGCTCTTGCCTGAAACAAAGCTTCAGCAACATGGAGCTGAGGGGGATGAAGGGAGAGAGTTGGTCGTGGCTCATATGCCACAAACTATTGTTCTTACTCAGATTTAGTAGATTTCCTTGAATAATCGGTTCCTTGCTGTACGCCCTTAGGACAATACATTTCACCAGTTGTGCTTCTTTTGCTGGGAAGAGAGTCCACAAAGCTCCTCATGCCACCATTCCTCATGTCACCATTACTGAAGTACTTCTCTCATTTCCTGACCCAACATATCACATTCTGGCCAATTCTAAAAATTACCCCAAATTAATGTCCTTTCCAGTGTTCTTTCCAAGAACATTGTTACTACTCTAATTCAGGCCCTTATTATCTTTCTGGATGACGCAATACCTGCTTAACTTGTGTTCTGGCCTCCAGTTTCTCAATACTTTAGTTTGTTCTACACCTGACTCCCAGATGTATCTTTGGAAAGCAGTACTTTGCTGATAGCACTTTGTTTCTCAAAAACCTTAAAAATCTTTACACTGCTAACAAAATACAGTTCAAACTTCCTAGATCTTTAACAATCCAGATTCAACTTCTTTCCAATGGAATCTTCTCCTACTATCTTTCATCCCACCTGGATCATTCGCTATTCTTTGAATATCCCTACAAAGTTGTCATCTCTGTGTCTTTGTTCCTGCTCTTCCATTTATCTGGAATGCCTGCATTTATCTCTATCAAAATCCTCCCTATTGTTCAAGGTCTTTTCAGTCCAACTGGAAGTGTGCTTCCCTTTCTTAATTACATTGGTATTTTAGACTATTTGTAAAGCACAAGTCTCTTTATTTCTTGTATTGAAGAAAATCATGCTTATGTCTCATTTTCCCCTTTAGACAAGACAGTCTTCAAGAGCAAAACACATATACTACTCATCTTTCTATTTTCCATGGTATCTAGTGGATAGTATCTTGCACGTAGTAGACGTTTAATAAATAGTTGTTAAATTCATGAATGTATCATATATTTAGAGATACCAGCTGTTTGAAGAGAAGCTTTAATGTTAGTCAGCCCAGAAAAGCGTTCATTAGGTAGGACTTTGAGAAATTGTAGTTACTTACCCGTTCTTTTAACTGGATTACTTCTTTGTCTTTTTGTTGCTTCCACTGTCTAAATCTCTCAGCATCCTCTTTCATCTGACGCATTAACTGTACCCGCTGGTTTTTCATCACCTGTAGAAACAAAAACCAGCGCGAATAGTAGTCATCTGCACTTATTCTGGGCTGATGTACAGGTGGATAGACTAACCATTAAGAAGAGAGAAAAAAATCCAGAGCTGAGCTGAGGAGCCTGCCAACAGATTTTCTGATTACGTTTGCAATACCACTTGCTATGCTTGCATAGACTATACAAATGAACGCTCTGAAGAAATAAGAGAAAAAATGTACCTACAAGCTAAATCCAGCCCTAGATTCACTGCATATAAATGAAATTTCAAGGAAGTATCTACTAAGTCTCAAGGACAAATCTACCTAGCAACCACTGTATTCGAATAGTTTCAGTACAATGACCTGTAACCACCACTTTGTACATGTCAGAAGTTGAACATTCAGTGACTGAAAATTGTCTCTGTGTGTCTGTTGTTTTGCAACCACTTTGCAAAATTATTCCACATGATCATGGAAAGTGGTCAGAATGTCACCACTAAATATTAAGGTATCCTTGCCCTTTGGTTTCAGAGAATCTAACATTAAAACTCTGAATGTCAAAGCAGAGTTTTGTTATTCAGATTCTAGATGGCTAGCACAATGTCCTACAAAAGGGACATTTGTAGAGATTCAAACACTTGAAATGATGGGCCCTGCCTGCTACTTTCTCACCTGCAAACACCTCTGTAGTATAATTCTAAATAAAACACCTATGTTTGTAAGTTTCTATAGGGTAAATGCAAGGATGAGAGTTTATTACCCGTATTTCCTGGTTCAGTTTGGAGACGGTATGCTCTGTGGATTCTTTCAGCTTCAGAAGTTTAGACTGCTCATTCAGTTTCTTCTTCAGATCAGCTATTTGACCCTCTAGCTCCTGGAGACGTTTCCGGCGGCGCTCACTCAACCTAAACACAGGTGTTGTAGGAATGAGGACTAGCAGCAGCAAAGTCTGACTCCAAAAGACATAATATTAGACTCCCAGGTTCACAACCTTGATATATATAAAATAGGCGACCAGTCACACAGCCATCTTTAAATAATGAATCCCACCCAAACAACCAAAACCATCTCAACACTGGGAGCTAAAGAGTAAAGGAAATTTTTTGCGTAAGTAACAATGTAGCTGCCTCAATACACTACTCTCTCACCACTCTGCGTTAAAAGGATGGTTCTTTGAAGGCATTTCACTTCACTTGAGCGTAAGGGATAATTCCGATGATTGTTACACAAGTCTGAGATAGAAAGTAAACATTCAACATAACTTTTAAGAACATGAACTTTAGATACTATAGAGAGATATAACAGAATCACTAAGTAAAAAGAAGGTGGAATAGCCAACAAAGGCAAAGGTCTAAGCGAGTGTAGGATATTCTGGTAATTTGTCTTGGTTTTATTCTTAACCGGCTAAGGGATGGCTAGATTGATTTTTCATTTGCTAGCCTGAATATTAATTCTATTCACAAACTAATTTACCATCAGCACAGGGACAAAGAAACTGTTGCTGTCTGGTAGGTCTGATAATCTTTCAAAATACAGCTCAAATGCTAACTTCTTATAAAGCTTTCCTTGATCATGCCAGCCTGAACTGATATCTCCTGCCTCTGAACTCTTAAAGCCATTACTGCCTAAGAAATTTATTTGGCTGCTAATCATATGCTGTGTCATGGCATTCTTTTACTGTCACCATGAGATGTTATTTAAAATCTCAGTTCCTTAGCTTTTCTTTTGTTTTAGGTCTCCTCTCCATAATTAGGTTTAAATCCTGTAGGGGCAGGAAATGGCTCTTTCACTTCTCTGTTTCGTCTATGGCTCTTCATACACAGTTTGGGACTTGAAATAATAGTATTGACTTTTTTCTTACTTGGCTTGGTTGACATCCTTCTTTGTTGTCTGAAGTTCAAGAACCAATTCTTCTTTTTCCTTTTGCAGATTGATGACTTCCAATTCTAGATTTTTTATGTTATCCTAGAAATGTTATAGGTCGAGAGAAAGAAAGCATTACAAGGCAAAGCAAGAAAATCACTTCAACATCTCATGTCTTAAGGAACTAGGCATTCAACTTTACCACTTCGATTGCACACTAAAAGCATTTGTACTTGATTTGATGGAGAATGAAGTTATACAGTGGGAAAAGTACGAACTTGGAATCCAAAGGCCTGGGTTTAAACCTTGAGTCCAGCACATCCTATCTAAACAACTTAAGGAAAGCCATTTCATCTCTTTTAGCCTTAGTTTCTATGCAAACAAGAGTTAATGTGGCAGGCCTGAGACTGATATCCTAAAAACAGACCTGGCTTGCAAGTTGGACCTCGGCTCATGTCTGGGATCTTGGATTTTGGTAGGATTCCCACCATCTCCTAACTGATAAGAGTGGCTCATTACGCCTAAACTGTGCAAACAGTATGATTTATCCTGAACACATGCTTTCCTTCTGGGAGTCTAGAATTTTTGTATGTGCTAGGCAGAGAATGCCTACATGAATTACTGCTGCTAACAATCCTGGACTCCTAGGCTCAGGGGAGCTTCCCTGATAGACAACATTTCACACATGTTGTCAAAACCCATTGCTGGAGGAATTAAGTACATACTATGTGACTCCATCGGAAGAAGACTCTTGGAAGCTTGCACCTGGTTTCCTTCAGACCTTGCCCCATGTGCTCTTTCCCTTTGCTCATTGTTGGAGGATTTAAGCATGTCCTGTGTGCCTTCCTTGAGAGAGAACTCTTAGAAGCTCGCACCTCCAGACTTTACCCTATGTGCTCTTTCCCTTTGCTGATTTTGTTTTGTATACTTCCACTGTAATAAATCTTACACTGAGTCCTGAGTACTCCTGGTGAATCACTGAACCTGGGGGTGGTCTTGGGGACCCCCAAGAGTTTTCCTATCTATGTAAACAACTAACACCACCTACCTCACAGGGTTGTTGGGAAGACTGAATAAGATAAAAGGTAAAGATATTTTGTAAACTGTGAAGAGCTGCATAAACATTCTTATATTCTGAACTTTCAAACATATGCATTTAATAGCAACTGCAGTTCTGTATGCACTTAGAAAACAAATTCTAGAAACTGAAGTTTGGTAGTTTTTCCAAGATTGGGAAAACTCAATGAACAGATTCCTTCCTGTTTTCATAACCAAAAACAGATTAAAGGAAACTGGCTGAATATGAGTGGTTGGTAGCCAAGAAGATTATACGAGGGCCTTAGACCAGTACTGAAATGACAAAAAGAAGCAGAGGCAGGTTAGGTGGGGCTGTATCTAAATAGGCAAGAGCTATTTTCCATGAAGTATACTTTTAGTCATTTCAATCTAATCAATGAAGACCAATCTCACTGCTTTATATACCCTGTATATTTAAACTGGCAATAACGTGTGTGTGTGTGTGTAGAAGTAACACATGAAAACATTCTTGTAAAAAATAATCCACGTAATACATATAAAGGGCAAGTCCCCTTGACTTCCTTACCCCTGCCAAAATTCCAGTCCTCTCTCCAGAAGTAACCATTGTCATCAGCTTGGTCCAGATCTTCCAGACATTTTTTTCCTAGACACTTACATACTATGTATATGGACATGTACATATTCTAGACATTTACATAGAAATGTAAATGCCATGTGTGTGTGTGTGTGTGTGTGTGTGTGTATTTACTAAATATATTGTGGCAAATGCCGAGAATATATAATAATATATGTAAATAAATAGATTTTAAAATAATATATATACACACACATGCATATATGTATGTGTATGTGTGTACTTACTGAAATACGTTAAAGATAAACAGAGTTACATTATATGTAGATAATATTCTGTAACTTGCCTTTTTTTAAAAACTTGGTCTTGGAGATTTATTTATATCAGTGCATACAGATCTATCTCATTCTTTTTGTTGCCATAATGAAACATTCTTGTACATGCCTTCTGTGCACACGTGCAAGGTTTTTCTAGGGTAGAGACAAGTGGAATTACAGGGTCATGGGGGTACACATTTTCAATTTTAATAGATACTGCCAAATTGTCCCCCAAAGTGGTTATTCCAATTTACACTCTCGCTAGCTATGTATGAGAGTACTTATTTCCCTGCACCCTTGTCAACATTTGATATTGCTACACTTCAAAATTTTTACCAATGGGATGGGTAAAAAAATAGTATCTCTTCATTATGTATGCCACATTCAGTTAATAGTCTCACTGGCTCCACAAGGGAAATTATTCAAACATTTGACTCCTGGGCTATTATAATTCATGGTAGTCTTCACTAACAAGAACTTATACCTCCTCAGATTTTTCTATAGCAATTCTTTACAGTGATAGGAAAAATACTATTTAGAACAAAAAAATTACCTTTATTTCTTAGAAAAAGAGAGACATTTACATGTGATTAAAAGGTACTGTTAACATTAAGAATTTATTTCCTTTTAACTTTAAGGTTTGGAAGCTCAAGCATATTTGATTCCAAGGGAAAAAAAGGACAAGTTATCTTACTACAGCTATAGCTATAGATCATTACTAGCACCCCCTCATAGGGTTAGAAGTACACTGGGGGAACATACGTCCCTGCGTTTCTAGGCAAGAGTACAAGAAGAGAGGAATAATTTCTCAGCCTTATAGTTAATCCTTCGTTTATCCTGGAAAGGCCAAAATACGTTCAATCTAAAAGAGGCTGCATTTTATGTCCTGTTAGTATGGAGGATTGAGCTATGTATTTAACCTGCTCTCTCCTGAAAACCCACTAAAATGACCTCCCAAAAGGGTATAAATCAACAAGGATGAAGAGAGCAGTCAAGAGATATAAACAAACTTTTTTGGATGAGGAAAATAGTTGGATAAGTGGTAACTGAATTAGAGTAGAAAAAGCTAAACTATGACTCCTATAGGACAAATGTCAAGAAGTAACAAGCCAATTTGTACCACAGCACCACAAAGAGGAGAAGAGGTTTCCTCTCTGGAGAGGCTGAACCTGACAGGCTGGACTCATAGGCAGCAGACACAGCAAAAGGCAGGGATAAAGTAACATACTACTGATAGGGGATTAAATAAAAGTCTGTATATAACTGGAGAGACTTCAACTCCCTCATTTCCTCTGAGTTACCAGAAATAGGGCATATTACTACTCTCCCCACACAACTCCAGGCAAGAGAATGAAAGATTTCTTTATTGGAAACTGACCAGCCCAGAGAAACCTATGCATACAGAACTTCCTATTGCCTATTAGTGTCTCACTGTTAAATATGAATGGACAACCAAAGATCACTGGAAATTTGAAGAAAGCTTCTTACATGAAAGACCAAATCAAACACACTAAAGAAAGGAATTTGAACGAAACAGAGGCAAGGCAGGAAGAAGAAAACTTCAACAAAATTTCATTTCTGTCCTTAGAGATGAGCACTGCATCCATGAAAAAAAAGAAGAGAAGGCTATAAAAAGGAACAAGTAGAGAATTTTTAAAAAAATCTTAGAAATAGGCAAATAAAAAAATTCACCAGAAGGAGTGTAAGGAAATCTTCCAGAGAATGGAATAAAAAGACAAAGAAATAGAAAATAAGAGAGAGGAGATAAGAAAAGCAGAGACTAAATCTAAGAGATCCAATATCTGACTAAGAGGAGTGCAAGAAAAGAAAAAACAGGGATTTCCCTGGTGGCGTAGTGGTTAAGAATCTGCCTGCCAATGCAGGGGACAGGGGTTCGATCCCTGGTCCAGGAAGATCCCACATGCCACGGAGCAACTAAGCCCGTGCGCCACAACTACTGAGACTGCACTCTAGAGCCCGTGAGCCACAACTACTGAGCCCGCGTGCACAACTACTGAAGACTGCGTACCTAGAGCCTGTGCTCCACAACGAGAGAAGCCAGCGCAATGAGAAGCCCACACACCACAGTGAAGAGTAGCCCCTGCTCGCCACAACTAGAGAAAGCCCATGTACAGCAACGAAGACCCAATGTAGCCCAAAAAATAAATAAAAATAAATAAATTTACCAAAAAAAAGAAAATAAAAAACAAAGAAAATAGAGAGGTGGGCATTATTAAAGAAATAATACAAGAAAACTTCCCACTAAAGAAGAATACAAATTTCTAGATTGAAAGGACCCACCAAGCACCAAGCACAATAAGTGAGAACAGATCCACACCAAGGCACATGATTGTGAAATTAAAGAATACTTGGGGAAAAAAAAAAAAAGAATACTTGGGGATAAAGAAAAGATCCTGAAAGTTGCCAGAGGTGAGGAAAATACAGGCCAAATAAAAAGAATCAGGAATTATAATGGACTTCTAAACAGCAACATTGGAAATAGAAGACCATGGAGCAAAGCCTTCAAAATTCTGAAGAAAAACGATTTCCACTGTAGAATTCTAAACCCAGACAAACTAACAAGTGTAAGAAACACCACCATCACCACCACCACCACCACCACAACAACAAAAAGCTATTTTCAGGCATGCAATGGTTTAAAACATTTTCCTTTCATGTACACTTTCTCAGAAAGCTGTTTGGGTTGTACTCCACCAACACAAAGGAGTAGCCCAAGAATGAGGAAGACATGGAATCGGTTTCAACACAGAGATGAGGAGTGAAGCAGGTTCCCAGGACGACGGCCCCAGGCTGATGGCTGGGCAGTAGGCCTAGAGAAAGCAAACCAGAACAAAAGATTCCAAGAGGGTTGTCTTCAAGAAAGAAATGGATTGATAAATTACCTGGTATGTTTGACTACTGAGAGGAGCTTTATAATTCTGTTAAGAAGTTTGGAGATAAATTATTGACAGGTAAATAGCAGACTAAGTAAATGAAAAAGTGAGATTATTATTACTATTGCGATGATTATTATTATTTTTGGCCGTGCTACATGGCTTGAGGGATCTTAGTTCCCCGACCAGGGGTTGGACCCGGGCCCACAGCAGTGAAAGCCCCCAGTCCCAACCACTGGACCGCCAGGGAACTCCCAAAATTAACTTCAGGAAATGCAAAAGGCTGTATAAGAAAGGAAATGGAATCATAGTATACTATGTGGCTCAGTTATAAAACTTACGTAATCATAAAATTTAAACACTAAATATTCATTTAATCAAAAAGTGTGATATAACCATTTTGAAAGATAGAGGTGAGGCACTGTGCATGGGGGGATGTATAAGAGAGCTATATTCCCATCTCCCATAGCGGGAAGTCAATTGAAAATGTCCAAAAATTTTAAAGTAACATAATTATACTACCAACTCTTATCTAGAAATCTGGAGGTAAATGTCAGAAGAAACAGCTTAAAGAACTTAAACTATAAGCCTAGGGAATAGGAGAGAAGGTAGTAGGGCAGGAGATTGCTTTTATTTTTCTGAGCATTGTACTATTTGACCTGTAAAAATGATATACATGCATTTGTGTGACATAAATAAAAAATAAGTTTCAAAAAAGTTAAGACTGAAAAAAAAAGTTAAGACTGTGATAACAAAAAGGAAATAACACCTCTACTGGCAACTCAGTTATTATTTTGGAAGCAACTTCTGCCCTACGGGAAAAAAAGTGGTGAAAATTATTTAGGAGAAACATTTTTCTTGTTTTTACTCTGAAAACTTAGAGGAACTGGTGGTAGAAACGTATGAGTAATACAGGGATTTGTCGAGAACAGCATATAGGACTTTGGGGATGATAGGATATAGCTTAATGGGAAAGCAATCCACCCTTCCCCCTACCAGTTCTGCTAACATCCCTTTGTGGATGGGAAATACTGGGCTACAGGGGAAAATAAGGTCTGGAGCAAGGGTAACCTTGTGGACAACCTAAAAGCCCAAGACTTGTCTTTAAGTAAAGACCTGATTATTAATTAGCAAGGGCCACTTAGGACTACCACTAGGAAAAGCAGTTTAGCCATTTGCCAAGTCATGTGACATCCACTACAAGTGTCTTCATAATTCTCACTATAACCCAGACCGTCTACTAAGAGATGTACCTTTCTTAGAATCCCAGAATAGTTATTAGAACAAAATTTCTCTACAAGTAGGGACCACATTTATTATAACATTATCTAACTATTTATTAAATACCTGTTGCATAAGTAAGGTATTAGATTAAATGAAAGAGAATTACAGTTTCTTTATACTGAATGTACCCTTTTTTTTTTTTTTTTTTTTTTTGCGGTAGGCAGGCCTCTCACAGTTGTGGCCTCTCCCGCTGTGGAGCACAGGCTCCGGACTCGCAGGCTCAGCAGCCATGGCTCACGGACCCAGCCGCTCTGCGGCATGTGGGATCCTCCCGGACCGGGGCACGAACCTGTGTCCCCCGCATCGGCAGGCAGACTCCCAACCACTGCACCATCAGGGAAGCCTGAATGTATCCTTTTTTTAACCAGCAGTACAACTCCAGTTGTACTATGCACATTATGTTGCCTTGTCATCATCAAAAACGGTGTGCCTGCTTTCTTCCCATACTACTAAAGAGAGATGGTAGATATGAACATTACGTGCCCTAGTAAATATTGTACCTGGTACTGGAACTCGATAGGCTGTAGTTGGCTGTCATTCTGAGTCATTTTCTTGGCTAGGGCCTCCTTCAGTGCAAGGGCTTTATTCAACTCAACCAGCTCCTTAGACATCTGAGCTTGACGTAGAGCATGGTGAGTGGTGAAACCATCAGAAGACCTGCTGCTCCCTGGACTGATTTCCACTTGCTGGAAAAGATCAGGATAATGATTTGTGAGAGGAACAAGCAATTGGAGTTCCTTAGGCACTGTTTCATCAAGTCTCACAGCCACTTCTTCATTATCAGTACCTCTGTTCTTTTTTTTTTTTTTTGAGCACCTCTGTTCTTTTAAAACTGTAGCTTCTCAAACATCTGCTTTAAACTTCAGAAGTAAATTGAGCTAACCTATTTCTCTGCTCTCACAAGAACCTTATTTCTTATATCCTTTAACTGATTCTTTTAGAGTGAACCAAGTTTTGGGCCTCTCACTGTTGTGGCCTCTCCCGTTGTGGAGCACAGGCTCCGGACGCGCAGGCTCAGCGGCCATGGCTCACGGACCCAGCCGCTCCACGGCATGTGGGATCTTCCCGGACCGGGGCACAAACCTGTGTCCCCTGCATCGGCAGGCGGACTCTCAACCACTGCGCCACTAGGGAAGCCCTGGCCAACACTTCTTACTTTTACCTTATTAGAGGAGAGAGCGCTCTGGAAATGGCACTTTGGTAATGGTGGAAATGGAGAAGAGGCTTCATTTATTCTCACAGAGCTGACCTCTGGCATCTGATTTACCTCCTATCTTTCTTCTTTCGGAATATAAAAAATACCAACATATATTTGTTTTAGGGAGAAAAAGCTGTTTCAAGCAAACCACTGTCCATCCTTTCATTCTGACTCTGCTCTATAGCCTTCAGCCAATATCTAACACATTTTATCTATTCTTGCAACTTGAATGCTCAAAATATTTTCCTTGGTTCTTTTAGCCCTTAACCACTGCATCCACAGAAACGTACGCTGAGAAAAAATTTTCTTCCATTTCTTCTCTAATGCTTTTTTGACTTTGCCATAATTTCCTAATTTGTTTCCTTCTTGGTCTTAACGTGCTAGACAGTTGATGCAGAATACTAGCATCTAATAAGAAATCAGTAAGCCAGACTGCAAATATGGAAAGTGGCAACCCTGAGAAGCTCTGCTTAGCAGTTATACTATTAGAGAGAGATATTATCCAAGTTAGGGATTTTATAGTTAACTGAGTTTTACACTCAAGATTTCTGGATTTCCAAGGCCTTTTATGGAGGATCGTAGCAATCAGGGAGTCTCTTCCTCAGGTGAGTGATAAATCATAAGAAATGGAACAGTTAAAGCTCCTGGTTCTACACAAAGGGGCCAATTACTTACCGCTTCTGGTTCCACTGCAGTATCAATAGCTGCAGCCATACAAGCAACAGTTTCATCCTGCAATGAGAAATGATGTCTCAGTTTAGGAGCTTACTAGTGGGTTTTATATGGGTTATTTAGTTGTTTTCAAGTGTATACAGAGACCATTTAAGGTGTTGGACCAATTCTGTAGTCACATATACCCCAACAACCATGTTTCCACTTCCCATCTCTCAAGGGTCTGTCTTCTTTATAAAGGTTGATTGTGCAGTCTTCGTAAAAATAGGGTCATATGGCCACTGACATATTTATTGCAACTCTCCTGCTCTGCCAGAGTTCACTGGGCTAGAGTGAAACAGCCATTCCAGCAGGCCAAAGTTCAATCCACTTTATAGACTCTACCCTTTCTTTTTCTGTTTTTTACCACTAAGTCTACTTCTATAATGTACAGGTCTAGCCAGTTCTCATGGACATACCATCCTAAGACCAGACATAGCAAATAAAGGCAATGCAGCAGAAAAGTGAATAGGATGAAGGATTATTTTTGATTTTTATCTTATATCCAGTCAAGGTAGCAAGAGCCCACTCTACAAGGAAATAAACGCCACAGGTGAATGCCCCAGAAAAATGTGCTCATGAAGTCAGACACACTTCAGACTCTGTCCCTCATATACATAGGAACCAATCATATGCAGCTACTCCAGGTAGTGGTTAGTTGAAGGGAAAGGGTAAGCACTGATTCCCTCCCAGAGAAGGGCACATTCCTTTTTTGGGCATTAGAATAACAACCACCTAAAAGGGAAACCTAAAACCACTTATTAGGACTAATTTATTTATAGGCTCTCATATGAGCAAGCTCTGTTCTCCCCACTGGAATTTAGGCTTTATTTGGCATTGCAACATAAAGATTACCACTTCTGTTTAAGTGATTCTGCAAAGCCCTGGGAAGAAAGGATTATTTCCAGGATGTCACATGATTAAGGTCATAGAGGAAAGAGCTATTGGCTCAATAGCAAGGAAAGAATTTAGGGTTAGCACAGGGAGTCTCGGCACCAGCCCAGTGAAACATTACATAGTCGTTGAAACTTGAATCTTAGTACCTTTAAGGCAAGAAGTGAAAGAGGCCCTTAATGGAACTTCCCTGGTGATCCAGTGGTTAAGACTCCGTGCTCCCAGTGCAGGGGGCACGGGTTCGATCTCTGGTCGGGGAACTAAGATCCCGCATGCCACACAGTGTGGGAAAAAAAAAAAAAAAGGCCCTTAGTAAATGCTGCTTGTAAAGCATTTCCCTTATTCTGCCCAAAAATTCCTAACCAGTGAGACTCAAAGAGAATTCAAAGGAAGCCCCAGTATTCCTACATCCTTTCTCATCATGATTTACACTACTGGTGATTCTCCAAGGGCAGGACACACTAAATCCTTCTTAAAAAACAGAGCACTTCAATGTATTATAAGTTAATGGTTACCCTTTTCTCCCTCCCAGTAAGTCTCAGTAAAAGGACTAGTTATAGGCCTATCCTAGATTAGTAGGGCCTATGACACTGGCTTTTGGAGACTTTTTCTAGGACCTTCCAGAGAGTCAGGATCCAAGTAGATCCGATTCAACATGCCCTGAAGAAGACATGTTGTTACTGTGGGTTTACCTTTCGGCCCAGTGAAATTTCACAATGCTAAGGTTTAAGCTTTGGTGACACGTTCTACATGAACGTGGCAGGATTATGCCTTTATAATCCTAAACGTAAATATATAACAATAGGATTTATTTCAATCTAACAGCCTCTTTCTCCCTCATTCTAAGGCTACTGAGAACCTCTTGTAATAAAAAGACATGATTTGCTGAAGGTGATGGTCAGGGGAACAGGACTACTACGGGAACAGGTACACTGAGCTACATTAACCAGTAATACCCTCCAAAATGAAGTTTGTGCTTGTGGGCTGTAGGCAATAGCATTACTGGGCATGCAAAAAGCTTTTTATGGAACTGGTCTTGGAGGAAGGGGTAAAAACAAAAAAAATTAGATTTTGTGGGAACTGAAAGGACTGCATGAATTTCCTCACAGGTAACTGCAACAAGGTTTGCCTGAATTATATTTTAAAGGACGAAATAGTACAGTTTAGCACTTAAAGCCCTAGGAGAAAGGTCCAGGAACAACGGTTGCCTTCATAACTGAAAAGAGGGTGTTCAACCATCACTTATAATAAAAATAGTTTTAACCCAGAATGAAGGGCACAAGCACTTACATTCAAAACATTCTGCTTTCACTGTAGTGGGTCTCAGTAAAAGCCACAGGATACATTGTTGTGTATTTCCAAAAAAATATGTAGCTGGGAGGGTCTCCAAACAATAGACACAGAGAACTCTGATTCAAGAGTCCAGCAGGAGCCCAGGGTAAAAAGGTTTACTCTACCTGACCATGACAGTGGATGGAAGCCAGGGACTTTATCAGCTTGTGGCAATCTTTAGCACCCTCCTGCTACGCATGCCAAGTGAATTTTAGTGACAGACACAGCAATTCTCTAGAGTTCCTCTGAGCCAGCCACCACTAGCAACTTCCTCCACAGTCACACTAGGCACCAGTCATACTGCCAGATCCTCACTGAAGATATGCCTTCTCCTATATTGTTAACTTGGTTCCATTAGTTTCCTTCTTCATCTTTCCTATGTGACTCAAAGAGGTGGTGTGGAATCCTTTAAGATCGGTGTGGTGGCCACGAACAATGGTGCCCTGGATTAATCTTTTCTGATCTTATAAAATTTGGCTCCAGTAGGGTTCTGCAGTCTAGATTATCTGAATTCTGAGGCAGTTCACACAAAGTTTTCATATATAAGATGCTTCACCTCGATTACAGATGGTGAAATTTAACCTTGTGGATAGCCATTCTCTAGCACACATTCTATACTTCAGCCACAATGAAGTTCTTACCATGTTCTAAACATTCATACCTCTTTGCTTTTGCATATACCTTTTCCTCTATATAGATCATCCTTTCCCCTCTGTCTGTGTGGCAAAGTCCTATTCATTTTTTAGGACCCAGTTTTTTCTTCCTGAATTTTCTAGGCAGTTAATCACCCCTTCCTTTGGGCTCCCACCACACTTTGCTCATATTGCTAATGTAAGAGGATTAAAACAGACATGAGAGAGGGTTTTTTGCCACCTCTCTCACCTGTGAACCTTGTCAAACTGACAAACAACAAGGCTTGCAAGAACAACTCTTGAAAATAATTGGATATTTATCTGGATGGGATTGCACCAGTGTTCTTGAGCAAGAAGCATGAAAACTGGAGCATCCTCCAACCAAAAGATTCACAGCAATTAACAACAAAAACTGCCAACTGAAACAAACCACAAGGAATCACACCCCTCCCTTCTCACTGTATGAAATTCCAATCCTATTTCAACTTGGGGAGTTATCTGGAGTTCAGGTGATCCCTGAGTACATCAGCTGAATAATGCCTTTAACCTCGATTTGAGTCACTTGGATTATTTTCTTTCAATATCAGTATAGTACTTAGCAAGGTTACACAGCTAGTGAGTAGCAGAATGGGCTTCAAACCAGGGTTTGTCTGGCTTTGGAGCTCAGATTCTCAATTACTATGGCCTGTTTGTTGGGAAAATGAACTGTCATCTTGGACTACCTGTAATAATTTTGTACAGTACTACTTATTCTAAAACACTGCTTTCTAGTCTTTTGGAAGTTTACTCATTTAATTTCTTGAACTGGCCATCCTAACCATTCCCCTTACAATATTGTATGGTATTTTTTTCACTGACTCTTTAAGAGTAAAATAGAGGTGCGGATGATTTTGTGATAACCTTTTGACAACTCTAGAAAACACTGGGCAAGACCCGGGGTAGAGAATCACTGTTCTGGTAAAATTAAAACCTCTGTTTCAGACCTAGGAATTACTACCAGGCACTTACATACACATTACTGCTTCGAATAATAAACAAGAGGGTATAGATGGAACAAAACAAACCATAACCCCTTTATCAACCATGATCCCATAACGTAATATGATTTCAATTTTTCAAAAATATATCTATGCTTAAATACTAGGATAGAGAAGGAACACCAAAAATAAAAAGAGGCTTTTAGGATGGTAGGACTGTAAGAATGTTTCTTCTGGGAAAAACAACAAACAACCACCCTCCCAACAAAACCCACCCACAACTACTATACTAGTTCTATAAATAAAACTGGGAACTTATAGTGGAATGATTATTCAACCTAATTTATTACTGGTTATAAAAGAGAGCTATGGTATTCCCTGGAGGCTCTATGCTATCTGTCAGAACCCAGCTTATTTAAAATTGGGGTATGGTATAAGGCCTCTTATTAAGTTAGCCTACACCGAAAAGATAGCAAATCAATGACTGCTGCTCATGCTACCCAGGCAATTTTGCACCACTGTGTTGCTGCTTCCAGTGTTTGATTAGAATACTGAAATATTAATGTGCCATTGCACGTGTAATCTATGAGTGTTTTTTTTTTTTTTGCATTACGCGGGCCTCTCACTGTTGTGGCCTCTCCCCTTATGGGCGGGCAAGCTCAGCGGCCATGGCTCACGGGCCCAGCCGCTCCGCGGCATGGGGGATCCTCCCGGACCGGAGCATATGATTATTCAACCTAATTTATTACTGGTTATAAAAGAGAGCTATGGTATTCCCTGGAGGCTCTATGCTATCTGTCAGAACCCAGCTTATTTAAAATTGGGGTATGGTATAAGGCCTCTTATTAAGTTAGCCTACACCGAAAAGATAGCAAATCAATGACTGCTGCTCATGCTACCCAGGCAATTTTGCACCACTGTGTTGCTGCTTCCAGTGTTTGATTAGAATACTGAAATATTAATGTGCCATTGCACGTGTAATCTATGAGTTTTTTTTTTTTTTTTGCATTACGCGGGCCTCTCACTGTTGTGGCCTCTCCCGTTATGGGCGCGCAAGCTCAGCGGCCATGGCTCACGGGCCCAGCCGCTCCACGGCATGTGGGATCTTCCCGGACCGGGGCACGAACCCGTGTCCCCTGCATTGGCAGGCGGACTCTCAACTACTGCGCCACCAGGGAAGCCCCTATGAGTGGTTTTGATTTAACTAATTCAATATTCAGGTCATATCCAATGATCCATGATCTTTGTCCTCAAACAGCTCACAATCTAGTTGTTTCAGCAAAAGGTGCAGAGTTAGACATGTTTATATGCATCAAGAGAAACAAACGAAAGCAATATGGCTATTTACACTGTCCCTACTTGGCTTACCGATAGCTGGGTAATCACTTGCTGCAGGTTACGAATCATCTCTACATTTTCTTTTAATTCTTGGTCTTCCAAAGTCTCCACTAGCTTTTGAAGATCCACTTTGCAGCTGAAAATTCAAGCAAAGGAACCAAGGGTTAGTCATACTGCAAAGGCCAGTGGGTCCGTGATTATGTACTAAGGTGGTATAGGTCACTAACAAACATCTGGTAGGAAACTTACGCTGCATGCTTCCTGAGCTCTTCTAGCTTGGCGTTCATTTTTTCATTCGCTTGTTCTGTCTGCAACAAAGACCCAGGAGATCATCAGTGGCACTGCTTGACAGCCTCACCTAATTAGGCCCTCTCTTCTGCTCCTATGGATTAAAACCTAGGTAGAGAGGCTAACTCCTCTGCTATAATAGAGGATTTAGTGGGCTTCGGTTATTTAGCGAGAAATGTGTTTTTTAACAGTCATGGAAATTAGCCCTTCAGTCAACATGAGCTACTAAAAATAGCATCCAAGCAGCTGGGTCTTATGCTTGCCATGAAGCTCAGACTATAGGGTGGAGCGTGAAGCCTTAATTCCATAGAGAACTTTGCAACTAGGGGAAAAAGCAATACTTCCTGGCATGCTATGCCCTGCTGTTTGCAAAAAACCCACTTGCTTTAAAACTGCCTCCTACACTACACTGTTCCCTAGCCCCACCATAAGGACATTTAAAACATAAAAGGGCCTCACATTGAATATGAGCTGAGGGTTTTTTCAAGTTACACTGTGTGATATGGTAGACTAGTTTTAGCAAAAGAAAGCAAGAAAAAGATGAGGCATAAGAATGATGGCAGAGAAGAAGAAATGGCAGAGAGACAGCTACGTTTTGGGAAGGGTTACTGATATTTTCCATTTTATTTCAGTCACAGTATCTGTAACATGCTAGATGCTGCAACAGATTTGGGAAGAACGGTTTATATAGGACAAAACTGTTGTGCTCGTTATGAAGTTCTGACAAGACATCAAACAATAAACCTATTGGGCAGCCACTGTAACAACCTTATAAAGGTCAGATGGGTACATGGCTAGAATAATAAGTACTGTCTGTTATGTGAGCCACACTCACATGTGAAGCACAGCTTCTAGAGTTACTTCAAAGACATAAAATGTAGCACTGGAGATAGAAAACTGTATATAAAAAATCCCCTAGATCCCATTTTCACCATTCTGCTAGTATTGGACATTACAATGGACCTAGGATTTGGCCCCCTTTAAAGAAATCTTTAAGCAGCTTACCCTTCCTTGACTGGAGTACACTGATGCGTGAAGGTGTATAAATTACAGATGTTCAATTACATTTTGGTGGAAACTCATTTTTACTTCTGGCAATCGCTGTGCTATCAAAGATTGAGTTGTATTTAGACTAGTAGAACAATGTTAGTGACAGAGCCCACACACACTGATCCAGGAGGGTACTATCACACATGTAGTAGGACACAGAACTGGTGTAGTCAGTTACATAGTGATCCACTATTTGAAAATTAACCATATGTGAAAGGAGTTAAAATTAATTTTCCAGATGTTTTCTCTCCATGGCAGCTGTTAGGATGCGATATGAAATGTGACATTAGGGGAAGGGAGATAGAAAGGAACTAAAATCTTAGTGAGGAGAATTACTTGGTATTATGGGTGATTAGGCAGAACTTAAGGTGACAGAAGGACCTGGTTCTTTCCTCTCTGATATTTTAGAACAAATCCATTTTAAAATGGGCTTCATGTAGATTCTTTGTGGTAGATATATAGGTGTTCATGGTATAAGTCTTTTAATTTTTCTGTATGTTTGATTAAATGTTCTTGGATTTTCCCTGGAGGGGGCTCCAGGGAGGATATGGTGATATTAATTCATTTCTTTCCATGTAACTTGTCTCTCATAATGAGAAGCATGTTAAGTATTTCAGAAACTAAAGTTAGTAAATGTCCAGACTGGTAGTAGTTTAGTCTTGAAGCCTCACCAAAATGATCCTCTCCAACATCTGGGCTGTCTGACCAGCAGCCTCACTTAGACCACGACTTAATTTTTCATTCTCCTCTACCAGTGACTGATTCTTCTCCATTAGGGATTGTAGATTCTCTGATGGTTCCACACTAAGACAAAGAAAGTAACATATTAGAAAAGTACTTGTGGACTTCCCTGGTAGCACAGTGGTTAAGAATATGCCTGCCAATGCAGGGGACACGGGTTCGATCCCTGGTCTGGGAAGATCCCACATGCCGCGGAGCAACGAAGCCAATGCACCACAACTACTGAGTTTGCACTCTAGAGCCTGTGAGCCACAACTACTGAGCCCACGCGCCACAACTACTGAAGCCTGCATGCCCTAGAGCCCACGTGCCATGACTACTGAGCCCATGCACTGCAACTACTGAAGCCCGCGTGCTTTAGGGCCTGTGTGACGCAACTACTGAGCCTGTGTGCTGCAACTACTGAAGCCTGCATGCCTAGAGCCCGTGCTCCACAACAAGAGAAGCCACCGCAATGAGAGGCCCATGCACTGCAATGAACAGCAGCCCTCGCTTGCCCCAACTAGAGAAAAGCCCATGCACAGCAGTGAAGACCCAATGCAGCAAAAAAAAAAAGAAAAGAAAAGAAAAGAAAAGTACCCGATTGATAACAGTTATATCAAAGGTGGATAAAAATATATATCCCATAGGCCTTAGTGTGGGATTGGTTTAAAATTACCCCCCAGAAGTCTAGAAAAAGCATTCATTCCAATATATACTTCCAGCCAGGTAGTATATTGGATAAATAAAAATGTATGCCTGAACTACTTTAAATTAATGGTTTGGAGGAAGGTAATAATTCAGAGCAAGAAATGGTTGCAACAAGAATGACTAACCTCTAGGTTTAGGATCTTGGTTTAAGATCTTTCTATTTATGCTATGTAGGTAAGAAGTAAAGTCTAACTAATAGCTAAGATACATGTTCTCTTCCTCTTCTCATTCTCAATCCCTCATTAAAGATTAGGGAACTAGAGAAGGAAGAGGTATCGGGGAGGTAGAAGTGACACTGCTAAGGGTCAAAATTTAAGCTAATCAACATAAGTCAATTACCTATTTGCTGTAAAGTTTAGGGAAATAGCATTTAAGGAGTGAAAAAGTTGAAATGATGACCTGTGGCCACTAAGAACACATTTCACAACTCTCCATAAACAAGTGCTCCCTTTTAAATGCTTGCCTCCCTTCAAACTGATGACCCACAGCCTCCTGTTCATTTGTCTATCAATTTTTAATGGCTTAGAGTGGGTGGTGGCAACAATAGTATTCATTTCAAATAGGAGTGGAAGGGATAGAAATAGCTTCAAAGAACGTTTGGCATTTATGCAGATTACTTGCTATCAGTTCCAGACTACTGAAACAGATCAATAAGAAGCAGTTTTGATTTGCTTTTTTTGTAATCCACTGGGATTAATTGCTCAAAAGACTAGAAAATAGGACTGGCAAAAAAAAGATCAGAAGAAACATGAAGATTTGATCTGAAGGAAACGGAAGGGGAAAATGAATAGTTGTCAAGGATATAATAAAGAGAAAAAAAGGACAGGGAACAGCTGTTCTCAATCTCAAGAAAGGATAGAAAAGGATTTCAGGAATAGATGCCCTCTCACCCAGTTTAAGATTTCCATGAAGTCTTATAGAAGATCTTAGCATGTTCTTTATCAAAAAGTTAAGAGCAAGGCCACACCATAGGGTTTCATTACACTCTTGAGAATTTACTAGAACTCTTATGAAGGAATGTTCAATTAAAATGTGGATTATAAAAATAAACTATGAGTAAATTTAGTGTTAGTTTAGATTGCTCTGATTTCTTTATTGTTATTAAGCTGAAAACTTCCATGCATCATTCATGCAAGTTGACAAGCTCCAAAGTAATGATACTTTTAACTCAATAGTTTTTTTCCTCTAAAAATTTCCAAGGTTTCTCTAAACCGGGGAAAATACAATGTAAACCAATGTTTCCTCTTTCAGATGCTATTAATTGCCAATGCTAGTAGGATTCCTCAGTTGAGCATGTGAAAATTGACAAACACGTGCAGAAATCTATACAAAAGCTTCAATGACACACATTCACAAAGAAAAGAATATAACCTAAGGAAAAAAGCAAAAAAAAAAATCGTGCATATAAACTGTACATTTTGTAAAAAGCCTTAAGAAATGTCTCTAAAGACATAAATATACATTTTGAGAAAAGTAGCATCTTTCTCTGTAAAACATTGAACAATTGAGTTACATTGTTTCATTCATCAACTGTTTCTTAGAATCTGTTACTTTTGTAGCTAAAACTATATCCTATAGGATATTCTAGGTAGTTGGAAGTCTGGAATGGTTTTTATTAGTCTTGTCTTACATGAAACAGGTCTGTGCTAAATTGAAAGAAAAGATGGGTCAATTGCTTCTAAACTGGGTATACTAGAATAGGTCTTTAGGAGACCCTTTAAGAGATCCAAGCTTTCCTCAGTTCCTTTATCCAACATTTTAAAAATATTATCAGGAAACCAAGATTAAATGACCCAAAGAGAGAGAGTTACAAAGAGAAGGGCAGTCATTTCTGGGTGATAAAACTATGACAAATTTTAAGATTCAGTCTTTATACTTTTCTAAATGTTCTACAAGAAGCAAGGTATCACTTTCATAATCAGAAAAAATGATTGAGTTATTGAAAATAAGGATATTAAAAGAAAATAGGTCCACACCAAACCCAAGTATAAACTCCAAATGGAAAAATGAAATGTAAAAAATAAAACCAACACAAGTACTAGAAGAAAACATAGGTGATTTCCTCTTTAATCTTGGCATAGAGAAATCTTCTTAACTATGAAGGAAAATCCAGAAAAATGAGGAGAACGTAAACAGTATAGCAACTTTGGAAAACAGTTTGGCAGTTTCTTTAAAAGTTAAACATACAACCCAGAAATTCCACTTCTAGGTATCTACCCAATAAAAAAACATATGTCCATACAAAAACTTGCAAGTGAATATTCATGGAAGCATAATTCATAATAGTCACAAAGTTGAAACAACCCAAAAGTCCATGAACTGGTAAATGGATAGACAAAATGTGGTATATCCAGACAATGGAATACTATTTAGCAATGAAAAGGAATGAGGTACAGATAATCTCAGAAACATTATAGCTGAAAGAAGCCAGACAAAAAGTCCACATACTGCAAGATTCCACATACATGAAATGTCCACAATAGGCAAATCTTGTAGAAAAAGACAGCAGATTAGTGATTGCCTGGGGCTGGGAGTGGGAACAGGAGTGAGTGCAAATGGGCACAAGGGATCTTTCTGGGGTGACGGAAATGTTCCAAAATTGGATTGTGGTGATACTGGTACAACTCTGTAAGTTTACTAAAAACCATTGAATTGCACACTTAAAATTAGTTAATTTAATGGTATGTAAATTATATCTCAATAAATCTAGAGGCTAAAAAATCTGGAGGCATTAAAAAAATGATGGATAAACTTTTTACTACATAAAAAGTAATTTTTTGGCCCGCCTGAGCTGAGGTGTTGGTGGCAGCCATTCCACACTAGGAACTCCAGTCAGAAGAGCCAGGTGAGAGGCCTCTGCACATGGCCCCTGTGAGCAAGTGAATCCCAACTAAGCACAAAGGGAAAACAAAAAAAGTCATCTCAGAGCTGTGACTATTTTCAAGGCCACTATTTTTCCCTGTGGAACACTGCCTTTGGGGCAAAACAAGGAAGGAGCAGCTGATTCTAATGTGCAGTGAAGAAGGAGCACCACTGCAGGCCAGCTTCCCCAATTCTAAAGGCACTCCAGCCGTGTGGCTGACAGGGTCTGGGTGCTCCGGCTGGGTGTCAGGCCTGAGACTCTGAGGTGGGAGAGCTGAGTTCAGGACACTGGACCACCAGAGACCTCGTAATATCAACTGGCACGAGCTCTCCAAGAGATCTCTGTCTCATTGCTAAGACCCAGCTCCACTCAACAACCAGCAAGCTCCAGTGCTGGATACTCCATGCCAAACAACTAGCAAGACAGGAACACAACCCCACCCATTAGCAGAGAGGTTGCCTAAAATCATACTAAGTTCACGGACACTCCAAACCACACCACAAGATTCAGTCCTGCCCATCAGAAAGACAAGATCCAACCTCATCCACCAGAACACAGGCACCAGTCCCCTCCACCAGAAAGCCTACAAAACCAACCAAACCAACCTTACCCACTGGCGGAAGACACCAAAAACAACAGGAACTAAAAACAACGGGAACTACAAACTGGCAGCCTGCAAAAAGGAGACCACAAACACAGTACGTTAAACAAAATGAGAAGACAGAGAAACACGTAGCAGATGAAGGAGCAAGGTAAAAACCCACCAGACCAAACAAATGAAGAGGAAAAAGACAGTCTATCTGAAAAAGAATTCAGAGTAAGGATAGTAAAGATGATCCAAAATCATGGAAACAGAATGGAGAAAATACAAGAAACGTTTAACAAGGACGTAGAAGAACTAAAGAGCAAACAAACGATGATGAACAACACAAAAAATGAAATTAAAAATTCTCTAGGGGTTTCCCTGATGGTGCAGTGGTTAAGAATCCGCCTGCCAAGGCAGGGAACACAGGTTCGAGCCCTGGTTTGGGAAGATCCCACATGCTGTGGAGCAACTAAGCCCGTGCACCACAACTACTGAGCATGCGCTCTAGAGCCCATGAGCCACAACTACTGAGCCTGCGTGCCACAACTACTGAAGCCCGTGCACCTAGAGCCTGTGTTCCGCAACAAGAGAAGCCACAGCAATGAGAAGCCTGCGAACTGCAACAAAGAGTAGCTCCTGCTCGCCACAACTACAGAAAGCCCGTGTGCAGCAACGAAGACCCAAGGCAGCCAAAAATAAATAAATTTATATTTAAAAAAATTTCTAGAAGGAATCAATAGCAGAATAACTGAGGTAGAAGAACAGATAAGTGACCTGGAAGATAAAATAGTGGAAATAACTACCACAGAGCAGAATAAAGAAAAAAGAACGAAAAGAATTGAGGACAGTCTTAGAGACCGCTGGGACAACATTAAACATACCAACATTCAAATTATAGGGGTCTCAGAAGAAGAAGAGCAAAAAGAAAGGGATTGAGAAAATATTTGAAGAGATTATAGTTGAAAACTTCCCTAATATGGTAAAGGAAATAGTCAATCAAGTCCAGGAAGCATAGAGAGTCCCACACAGGAAAAATCCAACGAGAAACATGCCAAGGCACATATTAATCAAACTATCAAATATTAAAAACAAAGAAAAAACATTAAAAGCATCAAGGGAAAAGAAACAAATAACATACAAGGGAATCCCCATAAGGTTAACAGCTGATCTTTCAGCAGAAACTCTGCAAGCCAGAAAGAAGTGGCAGGACATATTTAAAGTGATGAAAGGGAAAAACCTACAACCAAGATTACTCTACCCAGCAAGGATCTCATTCAGATTCAACAGAGAAATTAAAACCTTTACAGACAAGCAAAAGCTAAGAGAATTCAGCACCACCAAACCAGCTTTACAGCAAATCCTAAAGGAACTTCTCTAGGCATGAACCACAAGAGAAGGAAAAGACCTACAATAACAAACACAAAACAATTAAGAAGATGGTAATAGGAACATACATATTGATAATTACCTTAAATGTAAATGGATTAAATGCTCCAACCAAAAGACATAGACTGGTGGAATGGATGCAAAAAAAAAGACCCGTATATATGCTGTCTACAAGAGACCCACTTCAGACCTAGGGACACATACAGACTGAAAGTGAGGGGATGGAAAAAGATATTCCATGCAAATGGAAACCAAAAGAAAGCTGGAGTAGCAATTCTCATATCAGACAAAATAGACTTTAAAATAAAGACTATTACAAGAGACAAAGAAGGACGCTACATAATGTTCAAGGGATCAATCCAAGAAGAAGATATAACAAGTGTAAATATTTATGCACGCAACATAGGAGCACCTCAATACGTAAGGCAAATGCTAACACCCACAACAGGGGAAATCGACAGTAACACAATAATATTAGGGGACTTTAACACCCCACTTTCACCAATGGACAGATCATCCAAAATGAAAATAAATAAGGAAACACAAGCTTTAAATGATACATTAAACAAGATGGACTTAATTGATATTTATAGGACATTCCAAACGAAAACAGCAGACTACACTTTCTTCTCAATTGCACATGGAACACTTTCCAGGATAAAGCACATTTTGGGTCACAAATCAAGCCTTGGTAAATTTAAGAAAACTGAAATCATGTTAGAAATAAATTACAGAGAAAAAATGTAAAAAACACAAACACATGGAGGCTAAACAATTCGTTACCACATAACCAAGAGATCACTGAAGAAATCAAAGAGGAAGTCAAAAAATACCTAGAGACAAATGACAATGAAAACAGGACAATCCAAAACCTATGGGACGCAGCAAAAGCAGTTCTAAGAGGGAAGTTTATAGCAATACAATCCTACCTGAAGAAACAAGAAAAACCTCAAATAATCAATCTAACGTTACACCTAAAGGAACTAGAGAAATAGAAAACAAAACCCAAAGTTAGTAGAAGGAAAGAAATCATAAAGATCAGAGCAGAAATAAATGAAATAGAAACAAAGAAAACAATAGCAAAGATCAATAAAACTAAAAGCTGATTCTTTGAGAAGATAAACAAAATTGATAAACCTTTAGCCAGACTCATCAAGAAAAAGAGGGAGAGGACTCAAATGAATAAAATTAGAAATGAAAAAGAAGAAGTTACAACAGACACCACAGAAATACAAAGCATCATAAGAGACTACTACGAGCAACTCTATGCCAATAAAATGGACAACCTGGAAGAAATGGACAAATTCTTAGAAAGGTATAACCTTCTGAGACTGAACCAGGAAGAAATAGAAAGTATGAACAGACCAAACACAGATAATGAAATTGAAACTATGATTAAAAATCTTCCAACAAACAAACGTCTAGGACCAGATGGCTTCACAGGTGAATTCTATCAAACATTTAGAGAAGAGCTAACACCTATCCTTCTCGAACTCTTTGAAAAAATCGCAGAGTAAGGAAGACTCCCAAACTCATTCTATGAGGCCACCAACAGCCTGATACCAAAGCCAGACAAAGATGTCACAAAGAAAGAAAATTACAGACCAATATCACTGATGAAGATACATGCAAAAATCCTCAACAAAATACTAGGAGGCAGAATCCAACAACACATTAAAAGGATCATACACCATGACCAAGTGGGATTTATCCCAGGATGCAAGGATTCTTCAATATACCAAATCAATCAATGTGATACACCATATTAACAAATTGAAGAATAAAAACCATTTGATCATCTCAATAGATGCAGAAAAGGCTTTGACAAAATTTAACACCCATTTAACACAAAAACTCTCCAGAGAGTGGGCCTAGAGGGAACTTACCTCAACATAATAAAGGCCATATATGACAAACCCACAGCAAACATCATTCTCAATGGTGAAAAACTGAAAGCATTTCCTCTAGATCAGGAACAAGATAAGGATGTCCAGTCTCACCACTCTCACCACTCTTATGCAACACAGTGTTGGAAGTCCTAGCCATGGCAATCAGAGAAGAAAAAGAAAAAAAAGGAATACAAATTGGAAAAGAAGAAGTAAAACTGTCACTGTTTGCAGGTGACGTGATACTATACATAGAGTATCCTAAAGATGCCACCAGAAAACTACTAGAGCTAATGAATGAATTTGGTAAAGTTGCACGATATAAAATTAATGCACAGAATCCCTTGCATTCCTATACACTAACAACGAAAGATCAGAAAGAGAAATTAAGGAAACAATCCCATTCACCATTGCAACAAAAAGAATAAAATACCTAGGAATAAACCCACCTAAGGAGGTAAAAGACCTGTACTCAGAAAACTATAAGACACTGATGAAAGAAATTAAAAACAACACAAACAGATGGAGTGAGGTACCATGTTCTTGGATTGGAAGAATCAATATTGTGAAAATAAGTATACCACCCAAAGCAATCTATAGATTCATTGCAATCACTATCAAACTACCACTGGCATTACTCACAGAACTAGAACAAAAAATTTCACAATTTATATGGAAACACAAAAGACCCCGAATAGCCAAAGAAGTCTTGAGGGGAAAAAATTGGAGCTGGAGGAATCAGACTCCCTGGCTTCAGACTATACTACAAATCTACAGTAATCAAGACAATATGGCACTGGCACAAAAACAGAAATACAGATCAGTGGAACAGGATAGAAATCCCAGTGATAAACCCACGCACCTATGGTCAACTAATCTATGACAAAGGAGGCAAGGATATACAATGTAGAAAAGACAGTCTCTTCAATAAGTAGCGCTGGGAAAACTGAACAGCTATATGTAAAAGGATGAAATTAGAACACTCCCTAACATCATACACAAAAATAAACTCAAAGTGGATTAAAGACCTAAATGTAAGACCTGACACTATAAAACTCTTAGACGAAAACATAGGAAGAACACTCTTTGACATAAATCACAGCAAGATCTTTTTTGACCCACTTCCTAGAGTAATGAAAATAAAAACAAAAACAAACAGGGCCTAATGAAACTTCAAAGCTTTTGCACAGCAAAGGAAACTATAAACAAGAGGAAAAGACAACCCTCAGAATGGGAGAAAGTATCTGTGAATGAATCAATGGACAAAGGATTAATCTCCAAAATATATAAACAGCTCATGAAGCTCAATATTAAAAAGAAACTAACAACCCAATCAAAACATGGGCAGAAGACCTAAGTAGGCATTTCTCCAAATATGACATACAAATGGCCAAGAGGCACATGAAAAGCTGCTCAACATCACTTACCATTAGAGAAATGCCAATCAAAATTACAACGAGGTATCACCTCACACCAGTTAGAATGGGCATTATCAGGAACTCTACAAACAACAAATGCTGGAAAGGGGGTGGAGAAACGGGAACCCTCTTGCACTGTTGGTGGGGATGTAAACTGATACAGCCACTATGGAGAAGAGTAATGGAGGTTCCTTAAAAAACTAAAAATAGAATTACCATATGATCCAGCAATCTTACTACTGGGCCTATACCCAGAGAAAACCATAATTCAAAAAGACACATGCACCCCAGTGTTCACTGCAGCACTATTTACAATAGCAGGTCATGGAAGCAACCTAAATGCCCATCGACAGATGAATGGATAAAGAAGATGTGGCACATATATACAATGGAATATTACTCAGCCATAAAAAGGAATGACGCTGGGTCACTTGTAGAGACGTGGATGGACCTAGAGACTGTCATACAGAGTGAAGTAAGTCAGAAAGAGAAAAACAAATATCGTATATTAATGCATATATGTGGAATCTAGAAAAATGGTACAGATGAACCCATTTGTAAGGCAGAAATAGAGACACAGATGTGGAGAACAGACGTATGGACACCAACGGGGGAAAACCACGGTGGGGTGGGGATGGTGATGTGCTGTATTGGGTGATTGGGACTGACATGTATACACTGATGTGTATAAAATTGATGACTAATAAGAACCTGCTGTTTAAAAAAAATAAATACAATACAATTTAAAAAATATTGTGGTAGGGGCTTCCCTGGTGGCGCAGTGCTTGAGAGTCCGCCTGCCGATGCAGGAGACGCGGG
>NW_006798085.1:938437-950740 GCF_000442215.2 Lipotes vexillifer
CTGTGCTCCGCGACGGGAGAGGCCACAACAGTGAGAGGCCCGCGGACCGCAAAAAAAAAAAAAAAAAAAAAAAAAAAAAAAAAAAAAATATTGTGGTAAAAAGCATAACATAAAATTTACCATCTTAACCAGTAAATTTTAAGTGTACAGTTCAACAATGTTAAGTATATTCACATTGCTGTGCAATGGATCTCCAAAAGTTTTTCACCTTGTAAAACTGAAATTCCATGCCCATTATACAACAACTCTCCACACACACCCCCAGTCTATTATTTTAGTTTTGTGCCACTGCTTCTATTCATAGAATGCTCTTTACCTTCACCTATGTGCACACAGAACTTTGCCTATATTTTCTTCTAGTCCTCTTGTAGGTTTTTTTCTTTCTTAAAAATTGTGGAGACTTCCCTGTTGGCGCAGTGGTTAAAAATACGCCTGCCAATGCAAGGGACATGGGTTTGATCCCTGGTCTGGGAATATTCCCACATGCCGTGGAGGAACTAAGCCCATTCGCCACAACTACTGTGCCTGTGCTCTAGAGCCTGCGAGCCACAACTACTGAGCCCGCATGCCACAACTACTGAAGCCCCCACACCTAGAGCCCGTGCTCCACAACAAGAGAAGCCACTGCAATGAGAAGCCCACGCAACGCAAGGAAGAGTAGCGCCTGCTTGCTGCAACTAGAGAAAGCCCGCATGCAGCCATGAAGACCCAATGCAGGAAAAATAAATAAATAAATAAATAAATAAATAAATAAATAAATTTACATTAAAAAAATTGTGGTAAAAAATGTATAACACAAAACTTACCGTCCTAACCATTTTTAAGTGTACAGTTGAGTAACATTAAGTATATTTACATTGCTGTGAAATAGATCTCCAGAACATTTTCATCTTGTAAAACTCAAATTATATACCCATTAAATAACAACTCCCTTTTTCCCCCTCCCCTTGCCCCTGGCAACCACCATGCTAGTTTCCATTTCTAAGAATTCAAGTACTTTAAATTCCTTATATAAGTGGAGTCATACAGTATTTGTCTTTTTGTGACTGGCTTATTTCACTTACATAACGCCCTCAAGTTTCATTCATGTCGTAACATGTGATAGGATTTCCTTCCTTTTTAAGGCTGAATAATATTCTGTTGTATGTATATACCACATTTTATTTATCCATTCATACACTGATGGACATCTGTATTGCTTCTGCTTCTTAGCTACTTTTTATTTATTTATTTATTTAGTTTTTATAGAATATAGGAAGGTGTTTAAGCCCTTCCTATATTCTTTTTTTAAATAAATTTATTATTTATTTATTTATTTTTGGCTCCATTGGGTCTTCATTGCTGCATGCAGACTTTCTTTAGTTGCAGCGAGCAGGGGCTACTCTTCATTGTGGTGCGCAGGCTTCTCATTGTGGTGGCTTCTCTCGTTGTGGAGCATGGGCTCTAGGCGCATGGGCTTCAGTAGTTGTGGCATGCGGGCTCAGTAGTTGTGGCTCGCAGGCTCTAGAGCACAGGCACAGTAGTTGTGGCACACGGGCTTAGTTGCTCCATGGCATGTGGGATCTTCCTGGACCAGGGCATGAACCCTTGTGCCCTGCACTGGCAGGCGGATTCTTAACCATTGTGCCACCAGGGAAGCTGTTAGCTACTTAAAAAAATCTTTATTTACTTATTTGGCTGCATCAGGTCTTAGTTGTGGCATGCGGGATCTTTCGTTGCGGCACGTGTGCTCTTTGTTGTGGTGTGCAGGCTTGTCTCTGGTTGAGGCGTGTGGGCTCCAGAGTGTGGGGGCTCAGCAGCTGCTGCGCACGGGCTCTCTAGCTGTGGCATGCAGGCCCTAGAGTGTGCAGGCTTAGTTGCCCCACAGCATTTGGGATCTTAGTTCCCCAACCAGCAATCGAACCCACATCTCCTGCATTGGAAGTTAGATTCTTAACCAGTGAACCACCAGGGAAATCCCTCTTAGCTATTATGAATAGTGCTGTTATGAACATGGGTATGGGGCTTCCCTGGTGGCACAGTGGTTGAGAGTCCGCCTGCCGATGCAGGGGACATGGGTTCGTGCCCCGGTCTGGGAAGATCCCACATGCCGCCAAGCGGCTGGGCCTGTGAGCCATGGCCACTGAGCCTGCACGTCCGGAGCCTGTGCTCCGCAACGGGAGAGGCCACAGCAGTGAGAGGCCCCATTGTAAAGCCCCTACCCCCCAATTTAAAAAAAAAAAAAAAAAAAGAACATGGGTATGCAAATATCTCTTTGAGACCCTGTTTTCAATTCTTTTGGATATATTCCCAGAAGTGTGATTGCTGGATCATATGGTAGTTCTATTTTTAATTTTCTGAGGAACCTCCATACTGTTTTCCATAGCAGTTACACCATTTTACAATCCTTTCAACAGTGCACAAAGGTTCTAATTTAATTTCTCCACATCCTCCTCACATCCTTTCCAACATTTGTTACTTTTTGTTATTTTTTGTTTTTGATAGTAGCCGTCCTGACAGGTGTATGGTGATATCTCATTTTGGTTTTGATTTGCATTTCTCTGCTCTGAGTATATCTTTTTGTAAAACTCTGACTCTTAGACCATGATAATGTTTCATATACCCTTCATATACCCAAAATATAAACAAACAATTAAAACTAACCAAGCAAGATGTAGTGGGAACCCACAATGGAATACAAACAGTAACTCTGGGAAACAATATCTTGCCTGGATACACTAAGCCTAAAGACAAAAGAATTATACATATATGCTGTAATCTAGTTCCTAAAAGTGCTTCTCACAGGGGTATGGGCTAGCAATTCCAAAATTATTTTATGTGTATACTAGAACTGAACAAGTAAGTAAATAGAATGCAGATAACGAGAGCTGGTTTTTCACTGCTGGAGAAAGAAGTTATAAATAAGGAGAGCGGGAGGATTAGAATAAACCCTGTAGTGTTGGACTGGAATCAGAGGTATCAGTCTAAAATCATGGTTTTTAATATATACACAGTTAGACAGACATAAAAATATAGATATATGTGTGGGTTACTATACATACAGATATTTCCTAGCTCTACTCACTGAGAGGGCCTAGAAGTAATGACTTCTCAGTAACAATGAGCACACCTAGCACCAAGATCTGGTTCCTAAACACCATTTTCCAATTAAAAAAAAACAACCCAGGGCTCGTTGGACATATGGTTGATTCCAGAATTGGGGCAGGGAAAATAGAAGACAGGTGTGGAACATCTGGTAGAAATGCTTAAAAACTTGACAGCATGTTAAAGAATACCACAGCCACCCTGAAGGAGCTCCTAGTGGACAAAGCAGAAACAACAAATAAAACAAGCAATAAAACATAATGCTAGTATTGGATGTTAATCCATAGAATAAAATAAATACCCATGAGTCTATATGGCTATAAATACATAATCAAATAAATAAATGGTGGGAGGGGAGAGACAGCTCTTCCTCATAGTAGAATTCCAATTAATAAATTTCTGAGGCCAGAACCTATGTTCTTTCTATTATACCAGGTTGTCTCAAAGCTAACTAGCTAGTCCTAAATAGACAGCAAGTTTGTTAAGTTCCCTACCTTGACACCAAGTGCTACCAGAAACTTTAGAATATCAGGGGAAAACAATCATAAGGAGAAAAAGGCTCTGTTAGAATATACATTTAAAATTAGTCTATGACTCTTACTTTATAGATCCAGGCAGGGTACCTCCATGGGCTTGCAGCAACAAGACCTGTAGCTGTTGTACCTGGAAAAGGCAAAGAAAAATAGTCAGCTAGTTACCAATCAAAAGTTACTTATCGGGCTTCCCTGGTGGCGCAGTGGTTGGGAGTCTGCCTGCCGATGCAGGGGACATGGGTTCGTTCCCCGGTCGGGAGGATCCCAAATGCCACGGAGCGGCTGGGCCCGTGGGCCATGGCCGCTGGGCCTGCGCGTCCAGAGCCTGTGCTCTGCAACGGGAGAGGCCAGAGCAGTGAGAGGGCTGCGTATCACAAAAAAAAAAAAAAAAAAGTTACTTATCCCTTATCAGCAAAATTACCATGATTAGTAGTCGGGTAATCTTACTTGATACCTATGAAATCTAAAGCATATCTTAGGTATTACAGAAAGCAACATGGTTGATGATTCAATGATAAGAGGACAATCAGCATTACATGAATAACTATTACTTAGAAGATGAGTTGTCGCTTTTACCTAAGCATCTTCATGAGATTTTACTGAGAATCTATTTTTTAAACTTATTTTTATTATTATTATTTTTAAAAATATTTACTTATTTTGGCTGCACCAGGTCTTAGCTGCGGCACACGGGATCTTCGCTGTGGCATGTTTAGTTGCGGCACACCGACTTCTTAGTTGTGGCATGCATGTGGGATCTAGTTCCCTGACCAGGGATTGAACCCGGGCCCCCTGCATTGGGAGCACAGAGTCTTACCCACTGGACCACCAGGGAAGTTCCAGAGAACATACTTTAAAAAAAAAATCAAACTTAGGGACTTCCCTGGGGGCGCAGTGGTTAAGAATCTGCCTGCCAGTGCAGGGGCCACGGGTTCGAGTCCTGGTCCGGGAGGACCCCACATGCTACGGAGCAGCTAAGCCCGTGTGCCACAAATACTGAACCTGTGCTCGAGAGCCTGCAAGCCACAACTACTGAGCCTGCATGCCACAACTACAGAAACCCGCGCGCCTAGAGCCCATGCTCTGCAACAAGTGAAGCCACCGCGGTGAGAAGCCTGTGTGCCACAACGAAGAGTAGCCCCTGCTCACCGCAACTAGAGAAAGCCTGCGCGCAGCAACGAAGACCCAACACAGCCAAAAATAAATAAATAAATAAATAACTTAATTAATTAATTTAAAAAATCAAACTTAGCACTGGGCTACGCAATGTTGGGGGGGGGGATACAAGAATAAACTCTTGTGGTTTATTATCCAGTTTACAATCTAGTTGATGAAGACAAGACTAAGGCCTGAAAATGTAAGAAATAACACAAGACAGAAGATACTAGTCATCAAGTATAGTTAAGTACTTTAGGGTTCTGAGAAGCAGCAAATTAATGAAATCCCAAAATAGTCCAAAGGAGGCTTCTTGGAGACGGATCTTAAACCAGAGTGAATGTGCAATCAACCTTTCCATTCCCTCTTATGATAAAAGAGGAGCTGTTCTGCTTGAGCTTTGGATCCCAAGTCTTCTTGCCTTCTGATAAATCCTATTCTAGGGACTTCCCTGGTGGTCCAGTGGTTAAGACTCCATGCTCCCATTGCAAGGGGCCCAGGTTCAATTCCTGGTCAGGGAACTAGATCCCACATGCCACAGCTAAAAGCCTGAATGCCACAACTAAAATATTCCACGTGTCACAACTAAGACCCGGTGCAGCCAAATAAATAAATAAATAAATAAATAAATAAATAAATAAATAAATAAATAAAAATCGTATTCTATTTGTTATCCGTTCTCTCTTCTATATCTTTGACTTCTCCCTTTTTACAGAATCCTTCCTAGTAAGATTAAAACATGTTCAAGTCTCTCCCATCTTAAAACAAAACAAAACAAAACAAAAGCACCTTTCCCAATCCCACTTCCTATCTCTTTTGCCCAATTTCTCTCCTTCACAAAGTTTGACAGAATAGTCTACACCCACTGCCTCCATTTCCTTTTGCTCTTCTCTCACTTGCTCTTTAACCTATTCTAACCTGATTTGTGCCCACAACATTCCGCTGAAATAACTCTTGATAATGTCACCAATGATCGGCATGTCACTACATCCCATGGGCATTTTTCAGTCTTCATTTTATTTGATTGTTTGGTAGCATTTGGGTTACCAGACGCCACTCTTTCTTGCTTTTCCTTCTATTCTTCAAGCTGATCTTCTAAGTCTCTTAGTTCATCTTTGCTCCAATTGTCCTTTAAATGATAAAGTTCCTCAAAGCTCACTCACTTTCTATTCTCTCCTTAAAGTCTCATCTCTGACTATGGTTTCAATTACCATCTGTAAACTGGTGACTCCTAAATTTATCTCAAACACAGATCTTTCTGAATTTCTAGAACCCTTTTTTTAATGCAGTATCACTAGTGTTTTACATTTATTATCACATCAGTATTTCCAAAGCATGACAACACATGTGATTTCACTTGGTCCACATAGATTTCTAAAGCATTTACAGGGAATAAGGCTGTTTGATAGGGAGAAACTGGTATTTTATCTCCATTTTATGAAAAGGAGCCTTCAGGCAGAAAGCTTAGGGGGGATTTGCTGGCCATCAGTGAAGGAATTGCTGGTAGGGGGGCGCTGTTCCCTCCAATCCAGCTATATCTCCCTTGCAACCTGCAAGTAAGGCTTATCAGAGATACCATACCACTGCAGGGAGAAGAGCTTTCTCTGTTCCTTGATAAGCCACTACTGCTCCATCTTGGAGAGACAGTGGGAAAAGTCAAGGGCAGGATATCAGGAGACCTGGTTCCTCCATCAGCCTGCCCTGAACCACCTATATTCATTTCTTAGACCCCAGTGTCTTAAAATGGGGATAAAGATATCTGCTGTGTTCACTGGCTTATTATGATGATAAAATTAAATAATGAATATAAAAGGGTTTTTTTTTTGAACCATAATCATATATGAATGTCAAGGTGAGACAGGAAATCTGAAAGGAAGGGAGCTTCTTTGAGGCCTGAGTCTAGCCCCTGGAGCCAGACACGACGCAAGATGGTTTAGACATAATATCCTGTTTAATCCTCAAATCAGCCCAGGGAGCTGAGTATTACTATTATTAGATCCCCTTAGTTTTTCTGAATTTAGAACCTTTATATTCAAATATCTACTTAATATTTCTGCCTAGTTTTCTGCTATCCCAAACCTGGTCCTTCTCCAGTATACTCTAGGTCAGTGAATATGCAGTTTCACATGCCAGAAAGCTGGGTGTCATACCCTCACCCCCTTATCTAATCCACTGGTCACTTCTTTCTATCACTTTCTAAGCCACCATTTCTCTCTCTGGACTACTGCAGTAACTTCTTAAGTGGTCTCTATGAGTCTACTTTTGCTCCACTATAATCCATTTCCACACAGCAGCCATATCATTTTTTAAAAGTAGAAATGATCAATGTTGCCACCTTGCTTAAAATCATTTTTAACATAGTACATGAGGCCTTGATCAGGCCTCTGCTTCTTCTCTAGTCTCAGACTGGAACACCCTTTCTTTGCTCTCTCCAATCTAGCCACACTGGCATTCTGAGTTCTTCAAATGCACTGTATTCCTAACTCAAGATCTTTGCAGACATGCTATATGCCTGGCACTGTTCTAAATGCTTTACATGTATTAACTCATTTAACCCTCACAAAAACCCTATGAAGCAGATACTATTATTATTTCTATTTTACAGATAGGGAAACTGAGGCACAGAGAACTTGCCCCGGGGAAATAGCTAGTGAGGTATAGAGCCAGGATTTGAACCCAGGCAGCCTGGCTGCAGTGTCAATGCTGTTTCCCATCATACTTTGTTACACATGCTATTTCTTCTTCCTGGAATCCCCTTCTTTCTTTTCTGCATAGATGATTCCTACTCAGTCCCTCAGATCTCAGCTCAAATGTAACTACTTCAGGGAAGCCTTCTCAGATTAGGTATTTAACAGAAGATCCTGTTCCATACTTTCACAGTGCCCTATAGCACACTACCCCAGTTTATAATGATATGTCCGTATGATTGTGTGTTTAATGTTTGTCTCCCCCACTAGGCAATAAATTCCATGAACGCAGAAACTGTGTCTGCTTTGCTTAACGATGTATCCCAGCACAGTACCTGGCACATAACAGCGTTCAGTAAATATTTATTGTTGGAATGGATGAACAAATAAATGACCAGGAAAAAGAGCATTTTTGGCAATAGGAATACACATGAAAGAAAACAGAGGAGCAGGACTGAGTAAGGTATTTTACAATTGAGATGATTCTGTGAACAGGTAAATTATTTATATTTTCTATAGTGAACCCTAAGAGGGAAGGAAATAAAGGAGGATAAGGGGAAGGAAGACAACAGACTGAATGAATGGTAATTATTATCACTGAGGAGTAAGGCCAGAGACGGAGTGAACACTAGACAGTTGGGAAACACTAGATTCCCATTGGGAAGAGTGCTACACCAAGAAAACCTGACCCTCCCAAAGGGGTCAACCCAACCACCTGCCCTCTCAGCTCCTCTGCCAGAGCTACTGAGTTGCTGCACAGTCATACTGATACCACCACAAATTCATGTTCCTAGTCAGCTACTTCTTCAATTTCCATGATTTTAAGCTTTCTGTGGTTACCTCAGTCCCTCTACCCTATCATCATCTGCTTGCTTGCTCTTAGAAGGTGACCTTGCCTCCTACTTCACTGAGAAGATAAAGATTGTCAGGCTGAAAATTGCTCAATTTCCCTTCTTCTTCCTCTAAATTAGTGTCACTGTATTCTTCCTATCCTAACCTCTTTTCTTCTAGTCTTGGGGCAAGTATCCCTTCTACTGTCTAAAGCAAAGCCCTCTTTATTTGTGCTCAGGATCTCAACTAAGAGACGACCCCTTATCAACTCATCCCTTATTCTCAGTTTTAGTCTCTCCCAACTGGTTCTTTCACATGTTCAAGTGTCTTCCATATTTTAAAAACAAACAGATTTACATCCCTTAACCCTTGACTACCACCTATTGTCTTCTGTCATCTTGCCTTCTTGAAAGAAGAGCCTAACAACTTCCTCCACTTCCTTATCTAGCATTCACTGTCCATCCCATAGCAATCTGCTCCTATCATTCCCCTGACCCTCTTCTCACTCCTTGCTGATTAAAAAAAAAAAATCAATGGACACTTTTCAACCGTTTACACTTCTTTATAAATTTATACTTTCAGTAGCCCTCCTTGAAACTTTCTTCTCTTGTCTTCCATGAACCACTGATTTTCTTCCTGCCTGTTTGCTCCTTCTTCATCTCTCTTGTCTTCTACTCCTTTCCCCCTTCCTTAAATGCTGCTGTTACCTCTGAGTTCTGCTAGGCTTCTTCTCTCTTCTTGTCCATTTGCTCATTCAGCAAATATTGAGGAAGTACCTTTAACGTGCTGGGCACTCTTTGATCTCATCCACTCCATAACTTCAGATACCATCTAAATGCTGATGACTCTCAAATCTGTATCTTCAGTTCAGACCTCTCTACATTAAACCCACATACCCAGCCATGTTTGAACAACTCTACTTAGATGTCCCACAAGCCCTTCAAATTCAAAATGCCCAAAACTGAATTTCATCATTTCCATTTCCCTACCTGACCCTGTTTTTCCTCCTATATTCCCTGAGTCGATTATTACTACCATTTATTCAGTTGTCCAAGCAAGAAACCTGGGAATCAACTTTGATTCTCCCTACCTACCCTTCCAGGTCACATGTGCCACCACATTTGTAAGCTCTACACATTCTACCTCCTTGTTTTTTGTTTCTAATTTGTCCCCCTTTCCTCATCTCTATCGCTACTGTCTTTAGTTCAGGCCATAGTTCTCACCTGAGTTATTCTAATACCCTAATTTATTTTCTTACTTCTAGTCATGCCCACCTCTAATCCACTTTCTATATACTTGCTAGAGTAATCTCATTTCAACATGTTACCCTCTTACTTAAATCTTTCAGGGGTCCCCTACAGTTTTCAGGTTGAATTCCAAATCCTTTAACAAGTTATATAAGGACCTTTGGGATCTGACTCCTGCCTACCTCTCTTGCCTCATCTCTTACTGCTCATTTCTTTATCAGTGAAATCTCCAGTGCCACTCCCTAATCTTAAATATGACCAAAAACCTGTTAATAGGAGTTACTTTAAGATTTCCCCAAACTAACATAATGCTTAACCAACATCTCTAAAATTCTGGTAGAGAAGAAGCTGAGAAATAGGAGCTCTACCATTCCAATCACACACTTGTAATTTTTCCCATCAAATGTCAAGTTCCTTCTACCTGTTGCTTCAGATGATTAAGTTCAGCTCTCTGGGGATCAATATTAACAACAGGTTTGTTCTTGATTTTTCTTGCTCTGTCAGCATAGCGAAGAGTATTTAATGTTTCCTCTAGATTGGAGTCAGCAGGACTCACACAGGCTATCATAAGAGTGTGGCTATTACCTCCTAGAGAATCTGAAAAAGAACAAGGGAAGGAAATGAAATCAAACAAGTAGGATGCAAGCAAAACTTTCCATTTTGGTTGGTGACTTCAATCTCAGAGCTGTAAGAAAAAAATTCTTAAGTATCTCCAAGTTTCCTATTGTGTCAATACAAAAACATTAAGATTTTTGTTGTATAAAATGATATAGTTTAGAATCCTATTGCATGTGTCCTCTTTCTTAAGAGAGACTGTGACTTCAGCAGTTAATCAGGTTAAAACAAAAAAAAAACTTATTGGGCCAAGTTAGGAGTCACTATTAGGATTAAAATTTCTTTGGATGCCCCCTCTAGGTAGATCTTAACTCCTTAGGGAATTCTTCTTATCAGCAGTAATAAAGGCAGTAACTAAGTTCATTTTCAGGTACAAAGTACTAAGTACAGTTGACACGCTACATACAGATTTTTTGGCTCTCAAAGCCATATATGAAGACATTTTTCCATTACCTTAGAAGCCTGCTTGCCAACAGGTCTCTCTCCTGTTTATCAACTAGATAGCTCTGTATGTAATAGTCCAAAGATCTGGCTTTCTACCGGTTCTATCTTTCCTTTCTCAGCACTATCATTCTGAGTTACTCTCTTATTTTTAGAGGCACTTTGGGCTTACCTTGAAGCAGTCGAGTCAACTTGGAATCTCTGTAGGGCACAAAGCCACCCTTTTTGTCATCTCCAAGAGCACTGATTACATTTCCCAAGCATAGGAGGCCTCGGTTAATATTAATACCTAATAGCAGGAAACAAAATTTAAATTGCTTGGTAACATATACCCATGTTACCTGGGTAACATCTAACATATACCTATCCTGAGAAAGAGATAAGAAATAAAGACCCTATAGAAATATTAAGTGAGCAATCTTAAAGAAACCTCTTGTTCACTTTTCTGAGAGTGCCTCTTTTTGTTTTCAAACAGAAAGCTTCATAGAAATGAAAAACAACAGTATTTAAAAATCTTTAGTGTTCTTATCAGATATTCTTATGCTCTTTGGGAAACAGGCCATATTTTTCCTAGGTGGTATATGTAGAAAAGGGAATAAACATGATGCTGGTAGACGTTGGAAATGTCCACTCTGATATTTTACTTTCTTTCCATCTCTTCCTCTTTCAAACAGTTGGTTTTCCAGTTAAGCAAAGTTCAAAGGACAAAGGTGAATGCACAATTGAGTCTGTTGGCACTTCTTGCCCTTTCCCATGGAAACCAAGCAGAGAGACAGATAACGATCACCATGACAATAACCACTTGTATAGTTATTTACAAGTGGTTATATACATTATCACACTTTTAATATACATTATCCCACTTAATGCTTCAATTAATGCTGTGAAATTACATTAAAAGCTATTTTTATTATTATCATTATTTTAACTATCATTTTCAGTTTATTGATGACAGAAATAGCTCAAAGGTTAAATGACTTGTCTAAGGTCAAGTGGTACCACTAGCGGGTAAGTGGTAGGCCTGAGATTCCATCTCAGGATTGCAGTCAAATCCTATGCTCTTTCTATTATACCACAATGAAATACCTTTCCTCTTATTGCTTCAAATAGAGTAAAGGTTCTTTTCCACTTCTTAAATTCCAAGGTTTACTTTTTAAACATTGTAATAATCTCTGAGGTCCCTTGAAAGCCCCTGACCCTCCCATGGTTATGTTTACTATGGAAAGTCTATGTAGTATAATGGTTAAGTGCATGGGCAATGGTGTCAGATAGACCTAGGTTCTAATCCTGGCTCTGTCACTGATTAGCTATGCAATTTTGGGTAAGTTCCTTTATAAAATGAGGCAAATCTACCCACCTCGTTAGGTTGTGGTGGGGAGTTAATAAGATACTTTACACAAAACAAAGTTAAATGATATACAAATGGCATCATTATTGTTAATGCTATACTACTTTACTTATTCAGCCGTACTTTGGACTCCCTTATAACCGGAAATAATTTTATCTACAAGATCCTGAACTCCAAAATTCCTCTCTGCATCCTACTACTATCCTTCCATTTCTTTCATGGATCCTGTTCTTCACCCTTATTGTGGCTACAAATTTACTGATGCCTTCTTTCTTTTTTCTTTTTTCAGCTGCACCATGTAGCATGTGGGATCTTAATTTCCCGACCAGGGATCGAACCCGTGCTCCCTGAAGTGGAAGAGC
>NW_006798085.1:950779-984700 GCF_000442215.2 Lipotes vexillifer
GAAGAGCGGAGTCTTAACCATTGGACTGCCAGGGAAGTCCCTATGACACTTTCTAATACTCCCAGTAGATCATCCTTCCTGGGCCTTAAACTACCTATTCCCTGCAGTCAATCATTTCAGTTATGTTTTCCCAAGCGCTCACTAGACCCATGACCTTCTGCCATTCCTACCATGTCAATTCCCAGGCCTAGGTTAAACCAACTGTGTGTGTGAGTGAGTGTGTGTGAGTGAGTGTGTGTGTGTGCGTGTGTGCGCGCGCGTGTGTGTGCGCACGCATGTGTAAGTTTCTGAAAGTCACATAATGAAATGGACTGGATCCATCCATTATAAAACACGCTATCTGACCTTGGCTGAACCCTTGGTCAATAGACAGTCTTCTCTCTTCTTCATGCTTCCTTCACCACAGCAGCTATTCTAAACACTCATCATTTCCAAGACTGGAAATCTACCTTCACTCTATTAGTAGATGATTTCAACAAATACATTATGGTGATCAACTATTCACAAGGGCTCCCTAACCTTCCCTCTCCTCACTTCACAGTCTTTCCTTTGCTGTTACTGATTCCTTTGTCTTTCTCCTTGTTTCAGAGGCGGAAATAACTACCTTTATTTTCCCTTCAGCCTCTGCCAGTGTTTCTATTCCCTCCATTTTCCCAGGGACCCTGGATCCCTCGATCTTTCCCCTCCCTCTTAGATATTCAATTTATTTTTCCTTCACGAATTCCTTCTTTTCAGTCTATACACATGCTCAAATCTCCCCAACCTAAAACAAAGACAATTCCCTCAAGCAACTATCTCTTTGTTTTCCCTTTATTGTAAGTTGGAAGGGGTACCATTTTTCAGGGCCACTTATCCCATCCAGGATGTGAAGGAGATCCTGCTGAGACTGATCAAACCTCACCAATGCCTGTACTAATCCTCATATTAGTTCACTCCTTTCTCTTCTTTCCCCCTTTTAGCCAAACAGAACATTGTGCCATCTTATTGGCCCATATCCCATCTAGGATGTGAAGGAGAGACTGCTGAGGTTTTTCAAACCTGCTGAGCAAAATGTCCATCTATAGCTCCACAGGAACAACAATAAAAGTCCAGATGAGCCCTGAGAAGAAATTATGGCTACTGTGATCTAAGCAAGAAGCACAGACTTAAGGATAAAAAGGCTGATTTTTTTTCTTCAAATGAGAGTTGGAGTTTTGGAATAGATAGGAGCAAGGGAAATGAATGTCTCTTTGGAAAGAAATCATCACAAAACAGCATTTGATTTCCTGTTGTTAAGAGAAAATTCTTGACATGGTTGGAGATTATATATTATAAAGACTGGGAAGAACATGACTGCGGAGACTTAAAAGTTCTAATCAAGGATGGCTAAGGAGAAAATGCCCAGATAAAATTATAAGACCAGAAGTTCCTCTTCTCTCTAAAAGATTGAGAACAGACCAAGTGAAGAGAGGATCAAGAATACTACTTAACAGCTTCGGGTATTTGTTCACTAGGGCAACAAATAAATAATAAAGTAGAGATTTTAACTTTAAAAAGGGACCAGAACTTCACAAGTATCATGGAGGCACGTTACAATTGGTTTCACAACTAGAATAAAAGGGTATATTGGTAACAGGAGAGAAAAACGAGGCAGAAGAGAAACGAAGCAGCTCTATATGCAGAAGCTCTCAACTGGGGACAATTCTGCTTCTTGCAGGACATTTGGCAATATCTGGAGACATTTTGGTTGTCACAACCTGTGAGGTCAGGGGGAGTGCTACTGGCATCTAGTGGGTAGAGGGCAAGGATACCACTAAACACCCTACAATGCCCTGGACAGTCCCTGCCCCCCAATATTGTTTGACACAAAATGTCAATAGTGCCACAGCTGAGAAACCCTGCTCTATATGTGAAGAAAATATGTATGAGCCTAAGGCAGGCAGCACAGCCAAGAAGATTAGGGTGAAAAACAGAAGTAATATGATAGTATAGATATGGTCTGCCTAGCTAGAAGGGGAATTGATCTATTACTGCACTAGATCACAAGACTCACAGGAGTAACTACTAAGAGGGGATAGAGTGGAAAGGAACTTGATGGGGAGATAGAATCTTAGTTCAAACTCTGCCTCTCTCACTTATCAATGTGTGTGACCTTGGACAAGCCACTAAAACTTTCCTTTATCCATAAAACAGGTGTAATACAGACCTTTACCTCATGAGGCTATGATAAAAATCAAATGTGATCTATAAAGTGCTACCTACCTGTAAGTTATTATTAATAGGATAGAGGAACTTAGATAATCTGTATATTTGCTAAGTTACCTGACAGTGAAAGCAGAGCACCCAATAAATTCCTTATCTACTCTGATGACAATTTCTTCACCAAAAAGATACTGCAAGTGAAGAAGGAAATGGCAGTATCTTGAAGTTGGCCTTCAAGTTGACACACATGGAAGAACTGATTATGTAAGTAAAATGATGAGAATCTGGTTGTAGGGGACCGAGGTGCATGGTCAGACATCAGTATGCTAGATGGTAAGAAAACGTATCTCTAAAATTTAGGAAAAAAGATAGTTAAGTTTCTGGTACAGAAAGTCTAAAGAGGGAAAAGTATGAAAGGCTTTCAAAAAACAAAATTGTAATTATCTAGGCACATATTATTCCAATAAAAAGTTGATACAGCTTCATAGGAACCAATGTAACAAATAAAATTATATACAAAAAGAACACAGAGAGCATTAGGGGAAATTCTGTTCAAACACAGGAGACTGACCACCAGCATTTCTTTCCCCCCTAAGATACCACGAAAAGGAATTTAAAAAGTAATAACCCATAAGATCACAGAGCACAGGAGAGGAAATATCCGTAGACAAGAGGTTTCGATGTGTTTTTAGAGCACAGGTAGAGAAGCAATAACTGACTCAGCAAGATGGAGGAGCCTCAATCTAAAGTGCCTGCAGAGGGACAATAATGACCACGACGGTGATAATAACAGCTAAGTTTATATAGTGTTTACTATGAGCCAGATACTGTTCTAGGAACTTTATGCTTATTACCTTACTTAATCCTCACAATAGTCCTATAAAGTGTGCATCAAGTATGATTATCTGTGTTGACAGATATGAGAGGTGAGGCACAAAGAGAGTAGGTAACCTGCCTAAGGTCACATAGCTAGTAAGTGGCAGAGTCAGGATTCAGATGGAGGCAGTCTGGCTCCCAAATCCATGATCTTAACCTCTATGCTCTATGGAAATGAGCAAATTTGCTCACTTAGAGGCACCAGGTACCTTGGAAAGAGGAGAGACTTGAGGCTGAAAAGATGCGGTTGGTAGAAAACATATTTAAAGAAAGCTTGAACTCTCACGTCGCCCCTCCAGAGCCATGTGACTACTGTGTTCCCCATTCTCAATCATTCCCAGTCTACTTAATGGGGTAGTTTTTCCAATACCCACCCATTAAAGTTGGTATTCTCTTGGGACTGTCTTAGGCTCTTTGCTTACTATATATACTCTTCCTGGGCTATCTCATCCTTGCCTAGAGTTCCAATAAACACCTATATTAATGACTCCCTCAAATTCCCATCTCCAAACCAGACCTCTTTCCTATTGTCCAAAGCTATATTTTGTCTGCCTACTGAATAACCTCCAGTGGGCTGTGCCCACGTGGCATTGCATAACACAGACTTGAACAACACAGAATTCATCTTTCAGTGCAAATCTATTTCACTTCCAGCACTGTTCCTTTTCATTGTCTCACCACCTAACCAGTCATCCAACAAACAACAAACCTGTGACATCCTGGACTCTCCCTCTTTTCTCACCCCACACATCTGAGTCCTTATCATCATTTAGTGAATATGTTCAATATTCTAGGCACTGTGCTAGGCATTAGAGGTAGAAAGATGAATAAGTCACAATCCCTACTCTCGAGGAGTTAAAAATCTAAAGGGAGATAGACACACCAACAAAAACTATTTGCAAATATAATGTTAAAGGAAAAGGTAAGTATAGTAAAAATGGGTTCTCATAGGAGTGGGAATTGAAAATTTGAGCTGAACTGTGAAGAATGACTAGGACAATGCTGATGGAGGAGGGAAGAGTGGGAAAGAAGAATGTAAGGTTATTCCAGGCAGAGAAGTAACATATGCCAAGGCACATATTTGTGAGAGAGCATCATACATTTAGGAACTACAGGGAGTTCAACAGGAAAATAATGCAAGTTATGAGATAGAGGTAACAAATAATGAGGCCAGAGGACAGTTAGGGACAGATCATAAAGAGCATGAAAGATATGTCATGCTCAGGTATTTGTGTTTATCCTGTAGGACAGTGGTTTTCAAATTGTGTTCCTCAGAACCTTAGGGATACTTTAGGGAACCACAAAAATACTGCAGAGTTTCTGCAACTGTAATTTGGATTTTGTTTTAAAAATTATTTCTATTGTGGTAAAATATATATAACATAAAATGTACCATTTTAACAGTTTTTAAGTGTATAGTTTAGTGGCATTAAGTACATTCACACTGTTGTGCAACCATCACCGCTATTTAACGTTATTTTAACTATTTTAAAAACTGCATTTAAGGGACTTCCCTGGTGGTCCAGTGGTAAAGAATCCGCCTTCCAATGCAGGGGACATGGGTTCGATCCCTGGTTGGGGAACTAAGATCCCACATGCCACGGGGCAACTAAGCCCGCACGCCACAACTACTGAGCCCCCGTGCCTCAATCAGAGAGCCTGCCTGCTGCAAACTACAGAGCCCACGTGCTCTGGAGCCCACACGCCACAACTAGAGAGAGAAAAACCTGCACGCCACAACTAGAGAGAAGCCTGCATGCCGCAATGAAATCCCACATGCCGCAACGAAAGATCCAGCATTCCACAACTAAGACCCGACGCAGCAAAAACAAAAAAGCCCTATATTGTTTTTTTTTAAAACTGCATTTAAATAGCTCATTCCAATGTGCTATAAGGCAAATCTTTTTTTAAAAACTAGATCTTTATTGGAGTCTAACTGCTTCACAATACTGTGTTAGAATCTACCGGCACATTATCTTGTGCAGCAAGGTTAATTAATTTTTCTGCAGTCTTTGAAAATACCTCTATTATTTGTACATATGTTCGAAGTTTTTGCAAATGTGTAATTTAAAGTTGTGGCTTTGCACGAGACTTTTGCCCAGTTCACATGCACACTCACGGAAAACTGTACAGATAATTATACCACTGTAGCACATGAGCTTGTACTGAAACACCAGACAGAGGCAGTTACTCAATTCATGTGCTCATCACTGTGTCATAGTCGGTTGTGTGGTACCAAATGAATATGGAACTCAACATGTTATGATATACTATTAAAGATGGTGTCACAATCTAATTGTCCATTGATGGATGAATGAATAAAGAAAATGTGGTACACACACAGAGCGAAATATTATTCAGCCACAAAAAAAGAAGAAAATCCTGCCTTTTGCAACACGGATGGACCCTGAGGGCATCATGCTGAGTGAAATAAATCAGATGGAGAAAGACAAATACTGTGTGTCCTCACCTTATATGTGGAATTAAAAAAAAGCTGAACTCATAGAAAAAGAGTAGAATAGTGGCTGCCAGAGGCTGAGGGGCGGGGGAAATGGGAAGATGCTGGTCAAAGAGTACAAACATCCAGCTATTAGATGAATAACTTCTGGGTATCTCAAGTACAGCATGGTGACTATAATCAACAGTACTGTATTATGTACTTGATGGTTGTTAAGAGACTAAATCTTTTTTAATTAAAAAAGTTTATTGAGATAACATTGGTTTATATCATTATATGTTTCATGTGCACATTACATTTCTACTTCTATATGTCCTACAGTATGCTCACCACCAAAGTTTTAGTTTCCATCCATCACTATACAGTTGATTCCCTTTACCCATTTCATCTTTCCCCAACCCCTTCCCCTCTGGTAACCACTACTTTGTTCTAAGGGAGTAAAGCTTAAATGTTCTCACCACATACACACACAAAAATGGTAATCATGTGAGGGGATGGAGGTGTTAACCAACCTTATTGTGGTAATCATTTCACAACATATACATGTGTCAAATCATCACATTGTACACCCTAAACGTAACATATGTTACATGTCAAGAATATCTCAATAAAGCTGGAAAAAAAAAAGAAAATGTGATGGTGCATATGAAGCACTTATCCAATGGCACTCAAAAAAACAGATGGTTTCAGTGCTTCTTGTAAGCTTTGTGTCTTGTTAGACATTTATAGTTATTATATAACATATTAGGAAATATATCATTAGTGATCCAACATTGAATTTAAATGTCCTATCACTTCCTCATTGAAGCTCCTAGATCAGTTTAATAATTGAAGAGATTGTAAAGTGGGCTGTTAAAAAATGTTTATAACTCATAATTATGTATTAGTATGAATCAGGATTTTCTTGATGTGTGACAAGAAAAAAATATAGAAAAAATAGATACAAAACCTTAAATAAGATTATAGCTGTTATCCAGAATCCCCATCATGTTACATACTAAGAACTAAGAATGTTCACTGGAGCTAGTGTGTAATAGCAAAAGTCTGGAACCAACCTAAATGTTTATCAATAGAGGAATGGTATAATAAATACAGTGGCATACCTATACAATATATGGACATGAAAAAGAATACAGTAGAGATGTATATACTGATATGGAACAATCTCCATAAATACAGGGTAGATTAGAACAGTGTGCATAGTATGCTTCCATTATACAGAAAGAGAGAATGTCTAAAGACATAGACTAGGGATTTGGGGAAAGAAAAAAAGTTACTTTTCATTATACTGCATTAAAAAAAACCTTTTTATTTTGAAATAATTATAGACTCACAGGAAGCTGCAAAAGAAATGTACAGCAAGGTCTTGTGCACCATTCACCCAGCCTCCCCCAATGTTAACATCTCACATAACCATAGTACAATATCAGAACCAGGAAATTAACATTGGCACAATCTCCAGATGTTATTCAGATGTGACCAACTTTTACACGTACTCTGTGTGTGTGCGTGTAGTTCTGTGTAATTTTATCACATGTATAACTTCATTAATGATCACCAAAATCAAGATATAGAACTGTACTATCATCACAAGGCTGCCCTTTATAGGCACACCTATCTCTTCACCCTCCAATCCCTAACCCCTGGCAATCATTAAGCTTTCTCCCCTATAATTTTGTTATTTCAAGAATGTATAAACAGCATACACAGTATGTAACCTTCTGAGACTAGCCTTTTTTTTTTCACTCAGCATAATAATAATCCACCCAAGGAGTCTGTTTTAATAGTTCATTCCTTTTTACTGCTAAATAGTATTACATGGCATGGATGTACCATAGTTTGTTTAACCATTCATTCACCTGTGGGTGGACATCTGAGTTGTTTCCAGTTTTTGGTTATTACAAATAGAGCAGCTATGAACATTTGCATACAGGTTTTTGTGTGAACATACACTTTTTCTGGAATAAATGTCCAATAGTGCAATGTATGAGAAATTCAATTTCACCACATTCTTGCCAGCATTTGATATTGTTACTATTTCTTCTTTTAGCTATTCTGAGAGGTGTACAGTGAAATCTCCTTGTGGTTTTCACTTGTATTTCCTTAATGACTAAGGATGTTGAACATCTTTTCATGTGCTTATTGCCATTTGTATATACTCTTCAGTGAAATATCTGCTCGTGTCTTGCTCATTTTCTAGTTGGATTATTTTTTACTATTGAGTTTTGAGAGTTCTTCATATATTCTAGATACAAGTCCTTTGCTGGATGTACTGCATTTTTTTACCATGAAAAATTTTATAATATGCAATAAACAGAAAGAAATTGTGATCATAAAATAGCTATAATATTCTTATTGTTTGAAGATTGACCTACTCAATGCTATAAATTTGAACTTACAAAATAAATTTATGTGAATTTAAAATCTGTTTTTTATTTCAACTGTTACAATTTGTTTTAAGACTTCATTTTTAAAAGAGTTCCTCTGCTTTAAAAAGAAGGCAGATTAAAAACATCTATTGTAGATGATGGACACAAATGAAAGATTTTAAAGAAGGAATAAACATGATCAAATTTAGATTTCAGAAATATTACTTTGGTAGTCATTTGGAAGGTAGATTTGGGAGTAAAAAACTGGTGTTTAAGAAACCATTTAGGAGGTTATTTTTTTTTTTTTTGAGGACAAGATGGACAATTTAATATATTCTGTTGGGGAAGATGGCTATCCATATGGAAAAACATAAAACTAAGTTGCTACCTCACACCACACGTAGTTATAAATTCCAGACAGATTTAAGACTTTTTTTAAAGAAGAAAACATAGGAGAAATGCCTTTATGTCTGTATGACTACACTGAAATTCTATTTATATAAAAAACCCAACACTTTATATGACAAAAGACATCATACACTTAGTAAAAAGATGTGCCACAGATGAGGACAAAATATTTGGAACTCATAAAACTGACCACTTATGTCCAGAATATATGAACTCCCTCTCCCAATTAATTTTCTAAAAAGTCAATAGAAAAACAAGCACAGTATTTGAGTTGGTAATTCACAGAATTTAACAGATAAAAATATAGGACATATGACACACAAATAAGTTTTTAGTATAAGTATGTCCTGTGTTTCCTGTATTCCTAGTATATCCGTGTCCTGGGCTTCCTGTGGTTTACTTGGCAACTTTACTGAAAAGACACTCAACCTTGCTAGAAATCATAACATACAAATTACAACAACAATAAAATTTTACATCCATCAATTTAGCAAAAATGATCAAATTAATAATATTTGCTGGTGGGTGTGTAAAAGGGTACAAGCTCCTTAGAGAGGATTTTGCAATACCTACTAAAGTAAAAAACATTCATTAAAATATGACCCAACAATTCTACTTCTGGGTGTCTATCAAGAAACTTTCTCATCAGTGCATAAAGAGACATGTACAAGGATGTAATTTTAATAGTTCAGTTGAGCGATCTCTAAGGACTGGAACCATGGGAGAGGAATGAAGGAGACAGAAGTTGTTTAAGACATAAATATGACATGACATAAATATGACACGACTAAAAGACCTTTTGGATGTGGGAGACAAGAAAGAAAGAGGATGAATACAACATGTACTCATATTCCAGGAATAAGGCAGATATTCATATATCCGGCCAGACAACAGTTATGGAATGCCTACTGTGTGTCAGACACAGTCTTAGCATAGGTGGCAAGAAAATACAAACTGGTCACTACCTTCAAGGAAATCAAAGTTTAATTAGAAAAAAAGACAAATAATTACAGTGAAAAGGGAGAATGCTGTGAGACGTGGTAGGGTGACAAATGACTGGGAAGGGAGATAATCTTCTATATCATGATAAGGCTTTGGATTACAGGCTTCTAGGTAAATGCATTTGTCAAAATTCAGCTACAATACACTTAAAATTTGTGCTTTTCATTGTAAATTTTACATTAAAAATCTAAAGAAATATTAAACTCCAGTTAACAATATGCAAGCTTAAGAATTTGGGAGAAAGTGCACTAATGTGTGCAATTTACTTTAAAAATGCATTTTAAAAAAGAATGTGGATTAATGAGTGGATAAATGGACAGATATAAAGCAAATATAGTAAAATATTAATGGCGGAATCCAGATGCTAGGTGTAGGGATGTTCCTGTATAATCTTTCAACTTTGTTGTATCTTTGAAAATTTTCATAAGAAAGTGTTAGGAAAAAACACTATGGGAGCACCAACTGATGGAAAGACTTAGACCCAAAGTAGAAGTTTCATATTTGGGTGACATCTGAACTGTGAATTGAAATATCAGTAGGCATTACCAGTCAGACCAAAAGGGAAAAAGAACTGAGGCATTCAATGAGGGCCAATGATGACACGTCAGGCACTATGCCAGGCCCCTGGGGTTCAAAGATGAATAAGACATAGTTCCCCCTTTTGATTAGCTTGCTGTCTACTGGGAGTCAGCCAGGCAAGGTGATGACTGTAGTACAGAGTTGGGGTAGTGTTAGTGTAGGAAAGAGGTAAGCACCAGATGAGGGAGGTGGGAGTGGAAGGAAATGGAGGGGGTCAAAGAACTGGAGGTGGTTCAAGGAGATGAAATTGGAGCTGAGTAGTGAAGGGCGAAATAGAATTAGTCACGTGAAGACAGAGAGAAGGCATTTATAGCAGAAGGAGCAAGATGTACAAAGGCGCATAGACAAGCAAGAACGTAGCACACTTAGTATGGCTAGGCAGATTCTGACGAAGGGCTGAGGAGAGGGGAAGCTAGCCAGGTAGGCAAGGCTAGAGCACAAAGGCCTTGCTAAGCAGCGTGGCACAAAGTGAGGAGCTCTGAAAAGAGCTCTAAGCAGGGATATCCCGTTGAAGGGAGAACATGCTGCTGCCGGTTGGTAGATAACTTGAACAGGTGCCTGACTGAAGATAAGGAATCCAGTTGGAAAGTGGGCTATAAGCTAACGATGAAGGCCTGAACGAAGGTAGTGGTAGTAGGGTTAGAGAAAAGAAAGTGACTTGAGAGATGAGAAAGTAAGACTGACAGGACTTGGTGACTGATGGGATTGGAAAGAGGAGTCAGAGTGAAGAAAGAGTATGGAGTGATGCCCTGGTTTCTGGCTTGGGTGACTGAGGGAATGTTGATATTACTGAATACAGGTAATGGAGGGGCAGGTTTAACAGAGGCAGGGAAGGATGGGGAGTTCAGCTTCAGATACGTGGAATGCGAGGTACCTGTGGGACATTCATGAGATGCCCCACAGGCAACTACATTTATAGGCTGAAATGTAGATGCAAGATATGGGCAGGAGATAGAGGTTTGGGATCAGCAGCACATGGGTAGGAGCTATAAGCATCTTAGTGAGCGAGACCACTTAAGGTGGTGCGGAGGGAGCAAGGTGATGGGCTTGAACAGCGGGACGAGAAAGAAAAAAAATCCCAGGACAGAACCTGGGCTATGTGTCCAGTATGGGTGGGTGGAATAAGAGGAGCCTGAGAAAGAGTCCTCAGAAAAGTAAGAGGAAACCCAGGAGAGGGTAGTGTCACACATCCACGGGAGGAATGAGACTGTCCAGAAGAAGGGGCAGGGTGTGAGACACAGTGGAGTCACCAAGTAAGAGGAGGACTGAAAAGAGGCTAATGGATTCAGTTATTCAGGTCATTGGTTGATCTCAGCAGGGACAGTTTCAATGGGATGAGGATGGAGGGTTGACAAAAAAGCACAGTGAAAGGAAAAGAGAAAAGAGCAGTAGTATGAGGAGGATCAAGGATTTAGTTTGTTTTAAAATGGGAGAAACACATTGGTATGCTTCTATGCTGAGGGGGAAAAGCCAGTAGAGAGGGAAAGGTTAAAAACACAGGAGGAACAGGGGTGCTTGATGAAACCAGGTTTCCGAGGCAGTAGGGAAAAGAAAAAACCCAGCATATACAACAGCACAGAGATCTGAAACAACAGTACTGTTTGGAAAGCAATGAGTAGACTGCTGTGGCTGGATCCCTGAAGTTTGTGGGGAAGTGTTGAGAGACGAAGCTGGAAATACAGAGGGGCCAGAAAATGACCAGATAGCCCCCTGGTACTACAGAATTTTAGAGGAGAAGAAATACATTAGAAGATGAAATGGTTACAAAAGGTGACATCAAAAACCTCAAGACTTGGGGTTCTCTGGTGGCACAGTGGTTGAGAATCTGCCTGCTAATGCAGGGGACACGGGTTCGAGCCCTGGTCTGGGAGGATCCCACATGCCATGGAGCAACTAGGCCCATGAGCCACAACTACTGAGCCTGTGCGTCTGGAGCCTGTGCTCCACAACAAGAGAGGCCGCAATAGTGAGAGGCCCACGCACCGTGATGAAGAGTGGCCCCCGCTCGCCACAACTAGAGAAAGCCCTTGCACAGAAACGAAGACGCAACACAGCAAAAATACATAAATTAATAAACTCCTACCCCCAACATCTTCTTTTAAAAAAAACACGCATATGGCCTTTTAAAAACAAAAAACAAAAAACCTCAAGACTTAGGTTGGACCTTGAAAGATGGCTATGTTGTAGATAGTTTGATGCGGGATGGGGAGAATGACTTCATTCTGGGAGAGAAGAGGAGACAGCTGTGATGAAAGTACACAGAAGCTAGAATTAGCAGGGCGTGTTGTGGAGGCCATGTAGCTGGAGAGGAGAGTGTGGGCAGGAAAGCTGTGAAAGACAGCTGAGGAGGTAACATGGGACCAGGGTACAAAGGTTCTGGAAGGCCTAGCTACGGTTTTTCAACTTCATCCTATAAGCAGTGATGTGCCACTTAGTTTCTAAGCAGGGGAGGTGTCAAGGACAAAGTGGTATTTTAAGAAGATTAACATGGCTGTGGTACTTAGAAGGAATGCCTCCTGGGAGTGAAAGTATTAGGAGGCTCCTGACCAGGTGTGCTGGGTAAGGCACGGACTTTGCAGAGGCAGGAGGAACAGACTGGAAGTGGGTGAACCTCCACAATATTGCTAAGGAAGAACTAACAGCAGGTGATGGGTACTCATTCCTCATCAAGGAAATCATGCTGAGCACAATAATTAGCATATTATTAGGAACAGGAAGAAGAAAAGCAAAAGAGACTGAAAAGGAATAGTTTGAGTTAAGAAAAGAACTAGGAAAGTGAACATTCACAAACCAGAAGAGTTTCAAGAAGGGTATGTTCAAGTGTCAATGCCACAGAGAAGTCAGGTGAGATGGACACTAAAAATAACCAATTCGTTTTGGTAATTAAGATATCAGTGGTGGAGGAGACCTTCAAGATGGCGGAGGAGTAAGATGTGGAGATCACCTTCCTCCCCACAAATACATCAGAAATACATCTACATGTGGAACAACCCCTACAGAACACCTACTGAACGCTGGCAGAAGACCTCAGACCTCCCAAAAGGCAAGAAACTCCCCCACATACCTGGGTAGGGCAAAAGAAAAAAGAAAAAACAGAGACAAAAGAATAGGGATGGGACCTGCACCTCTGGAAGGGACCTGTGAAGGAGGAAAAGTTTCCACACACTAGAAAGCCCCCTCACTGGTGGAGATGGGGGATGGGTGGGGGGAAGCTTCAGAGCCACGGAGGAGAACACAGCAACAGGGGATCAGAGGGCAAAGCAGAGAGATTCCTGCACAGAGCATCGGTGCCGACCAGCACTCAGCAGCCCGAGTGGTTTGTCTGCTCACCCGCCGGGACGGGTGGGGGCTGGGCGCTGAGGCTCGGGCTTCAGAGGTCAGACCCCAGGGAGAGGACTGGGGTTGGCTGCGTGAACACATCCTGAAGGGGGCTAGTGCTCCACAGCTAGCCAGGAGGGAGTCCAAGAAAAAGTCTGGAACTGCCTAAGAGGCAAGACACCATTCGGGGTGCGCAAGGAGAGGGGATTCGGAGCACCACCTAAACGAGCTCCAGAGAGGGGCACAAGCCGCGGCTATCTGCACGGACCCCAGAGAAGGGCATGAAACGCTAAGGCTGCTGCTGCAGCCACCAAGAAGCCTGTGTGCAAGCACAGGTCACTATCTACACCTCCACTCCCAGAAGCCTGTGCAGCCTGCCACTGCCAGGGTTCCCTGATACAGGGACACCTTCCTCGGGAGAACACACAGCATGCCTCAGGCTGTTGTAATGTCATGCTAGCCTCTGCCACCACAGGATGACCACGCATTCTGTACCCCTCCCTCCCCCCGGCCTGAGTAAGCCAGAGCCCCCTAATCAGCTGCTACTTTAACCGCGTCCTGTCTAAGCGAAGAACAGATACCCTCAGGAGACCTACATGCAGAGGCGGGGCCAGATCCAAAGCTGAACCCCAGGAGCTGTGCGAACAAAGAAGAGAAAGGGAAAGTTCTCCCAGCAGCCTCAGGAGCAGCGGATTAAATCTCCACAATCTACTTGATGTACCCTGCATCTGTGGAATAACTAAATAGACAACAAATCATCCCAAAATTGAGGCAGTGGACTTTGGGAGCAACTGTGGACTTGGGGTTTGCTTTCTGCATCTAATTTATTTCTGGTTTTATGCTTACCTTAGTTTAGTATTTAGAGTTTATTATAACTGGTAGATTTGTTTATTGATTGCTCTCTTGCTTTATTTTTTTAAATGTAGATATATATATATTTTTTTTTTCCTTTTTCTCTTTTTGTGAGTGTGTATGTGTATGCTTCTTCATGTGATTTTGTCTGTATAGCTTTGCTTTTACCATTTGTCCTAGGGTTCTGTCTGTCCATTTTTTTTTTTTAGTATAGTTTTTAGTGCTTGTTATCATTGGTGGATTTGTTTCTTGGTTTGGTTACTCTCTTCTTTCTTTTTTCTTTTTTTATTACTTTTCAATTTTTAAAAAATAATTCTTTAAAGTATTTTATTTTAATAATTTCCTTTTCCTCCCTCCCTTCCTTTCTTTTTTTCTCCCTTTTCTTCTGAGCCGTGTGGCTCACAGGATATTGGTGCTCAGGCCGGGTGTCAGGCCTGTGCCTCTGAGGTGGGAGAGCCAAGTTCAGGACATTGGTCCATCAAGACCTACCGGCTCAACGTAATATCAAACGGCGAAAACTCTCCCAGAGATCTCCGCCTGAACGCTAAGAACTGCTCCACTCAATGACCAGCAAGCTACAGTGCTGGACACCCTATGCCAAACAACTAGCAAGACAGGAACACAACCCCAACCATTAGCAGAGACGCTGCCTAAAATCATAATAAGTTCACCATCACCCCAAAACACACCACTGGACGTAGTCCTGCCCACCAGAAAGACAAGATCCAGCATCATCCATCAGAACACAGTCACCAGTCCCCTCCACCAGGAAGCCTACACAACCCACTGAACCAAGCTTACCCACTGGGGACAGACACCAAAAACAACGGGAACTACAAACCTACAGCCTGCAAAAAGGAGACCCCAAACACAGTAAGTTAAGCAAGATGAGAAGACAGAGAAACACACAGCAGATGAAGGAGCAAGGTAAAAACCCACAAGACCACACAAATGAAGAGGAAATAGGCAGTCTACCTGAAAAAAGAATTCAGAGTAATGATAGTAAAGATGACCCCAAATCTTGGAAACAGAATGGAGAAAATACAAGAAATGTTTAACGAGGACCCAGAAAAACTAAACAGCAAAAAAACAATGATGAACAACACAGTAAATGAAATTTAAAATTCTCTAGAAGGAAACAACAGCAGAAAAAACTGAGGCAGAAGAACGGATAAGTGACCTGGAAGATAAAATAGTAGAAATACCTACTGCAGAACAGAATAAAGAAAAAAGAATGAAAAGAATTGAGGACAGTCTCAGAGATCTCTGGGACAACATTATACGCACCAATATTCGAATTATAGGGGTCCCAGAAAAAGAAGAGAAAAAAAAGGGACTGAGAAAATATCTGAAGACATTATAGTTGAAAACTTCCCTAATATGGGAAAGGAAATAGTCAATCAAGTCCAGGAAGTGCAGAACGTCCCACACAGGATAAATCCAAGGAGAAACATGCCAAAACACATATTAATCAAACTATCAAAAATTAAATACAAAGAAAAAATATTAAAAGCAGCAAGGGAAAAACAACAAATAACATACAAGGGAATCCCCATAAGGTTAACAGCTGATCTTTCAGCAGAAACTCTGCAAGCCAGAAGGGAGTGGCAGGACATATTTAAAGTGATGAAACGGAAAAACCTACACCAAGATTACTCTACCCAGCCAGGATCTCATTCAGATTCAACAGAGAAATTAAAACCTTTACAGACAAGGAAAAGCTAAGAGGATTCAGCACCACCAAACCAGCTTTACAACAAATGCTAAAGGAACTTCTCAAGGCAGGAAACACAAGAGAAGGAAAAGACCTACCATAACAAACCCAAAACAATTACGAAAATGGTAATAGGAACATACATATTGATAATTACCTTAAATGTAAATGGATTAAATGCTCCAACCAAAAGACACTGACTGGTGGAAGGGATACAAATACAAGACCCGTATATATGCTGTCTACAAGAGACTGACCTCAGACCTAGGGACACATACAGACTGAAAGTGAGGGGATGGAAAAAGATATTCCATGCAAATGGAAACCAAAAGAAAGCTGGAGAAGCAATTCTCATATCAGACAAAACAGACTTTAAAATAAAGACTATTACAAGAGACAAAGAAGGACACTACCTAATGATCCAGGGATCAATCCAAGGAGAAGATACAACAATTGTAAATATTTATGCAACCAACATAGGAGCACCTCAATACATAAGGCAAATACTAACAGCCATAAAAGGGGAAATCGACAGGAATACAATCATAGTAGGGGACTTTAACACCCCACTTTCACCAATGGACAGATCATCCAAAATGAAAATAAGTAAACATAAGCTTTAAACGATACATTAAACAAGATGGACTTAATTGATATTTATAGGACATTTCATAAAAAAACAACAGAATAGTTTCTTCTCAAGTGCTCAGGGAACATTCTCCAGGATACATCATATCCTGGGTCACAAATCAAGCTGTGGTAAATTTAAGAAAATGGAAATCGTATCAAGTATCTTTTCCGACCACAGTGCTATGAGACTAGAAATCAACTACAGAAAAAAACTGTAAAAAATACAAACACATGGAAGCTAAACAATACATTACTAAATAACCAAGGGATCACTGAAAAAATCAAAGACGAAATCAAAAAATACCTAGAAACAAATGACAATGAAAACACGACAACCCAAAACCTATGGGATGCAGCAAAAGCGGTTCTAAGAGGGAAGTTTATAGCAATACAATCCTACCTTAAGAAACAGGAAACATCTCGAATAAACAACCTAAACTTACATCTAAAGCAATTAGAGAAAGAAGAACCAAACAACCCCAAAGTTAGCAGAAGGAAAGAAATCATAAAGATCAGATCAGCAAGAAATGAAAAAGAAATGAAGGACACTATAGCAAAGATCAATAAAACTAAAAGCTGGTTCTTTGAGAAGATAAACAAAACTGATAAACCGTTAGCCAGACTCATCAAGAAAAAAAGGGAGAAGACTCAAATCAATAGAATTAGAAATGAAAAGGAGAAGTAACAACAGACACTGCAGAAATACAAAGGATCATGAGAGATTACTACAAGCAACTCTATGCCAATAAAATGGACAACCTGGAAGAAATGGAAAATTTCTTAGAAAAGCACAACCTTCCAAGACTGAACAAGGAAGAAACAGAAAATATAAACAGACCAATGACAAGCCCTGAAATTGAGACTGTGATTAAAAATCTTCCAACAAACAAACGCCCAGGACCAGATGGCTTCACAGGTGAATTGTATCACACATTTAGAGAAGAGCTAACACCTATCCTTCTCAAACTCTTCCAAACTATAGCAGAGCAAAGAACACTCCGAAACTCATTCAACGGGGCCACCATCATCCTGATACCAAAACCAGACAAAGATGTGAAAAAGAAAGAAAACTACAGGCCAATATCACTGATGAACGTACATGCAAGAATCCTCAACAAAATACTAGGAAACAGAATGCAACAGCACATTAAAAGGATCATACACCATGATCAAGTGGGGTTTATCCCAGGAATGCAAGGATTCTTCAGTATATGCAAATCAATCAATGTGTTAAACCATATTAACACACTGAAGGAGAGAAACCATATGATCATCTCAATAGATGCAGAAAAAGCTTTTGACAAAATTCAACACCATTTATGATAAAAACCCTCCAGAAAGTAGGCATAGAGGGAACTTACCTCAACATAATAAAGGTCATATATGACAAACCCACAGCCAACATCATTCTCCGTGGTGAAAAGCTGAAATCATTTCCTCTACGATCAGGAACAAGACAAGCTTGTCCACTCTAACGACTATTATTCAACATAGTTTTGGAAGTTTTAGCCACAGCACAAAAAAAGAAAAAGAAATAAAAGGAATCCAAATGGGAAAAGAAGAAGTAAAGCTGTCACTGTTTGCAGATGACATGATACTATACATAGAGAATCCTAAAGATGCTACCAGAAAACTACTAGAGCTCATCAATGAATTTGGTAAAGTAGCAGGATACAAAATTAATGCACAGAAATCTCTGGCATTCCTATATACTAATGATGAAAAATCCGAAAGAGAAATTAAGGAAACACTCCCATTTACAACTGCAACAAAAAGAATACCTAGGAATAAACCTACCTAAGGAGACAAAAGACCTGTATGCAGAAAATTATAACACTGATGAAAGAAATTAAAGATGATACAAATAGATGGAGAGATATACCATGTTCTTGGATTCGAAGAATCAGCATTGTGAAAAAGACTCTAGTACCCAAAGCAATCTACAGATACAATGCAATCCCTATCAAACTACCACTGGCATTTTTCACAGAACTAGGACAAAAAGTTTCACAATTTGTATGGAAACACAAAAGACCCCGAATAGCCAAAGCAATCTTGAGAATGAAAAACGGAACTGGAGGAATCAGACTCCCTGACTTCAGACTACACTGCAAAGCTACAGTAATCAAGACACTATGCTACTGGCACAAAAACAGAAAGATAGATCAATGGAACAGGATAGAAGCCCAGAGAAAAACCCACACACATATGGTCACCTTATCTTTGATAAAGGAGGCAGGAATGTTCGTAAACCCACGCAAATATGGTCACCTAAATTTTGATAAAGGAGGCAAGAATATACAATGGCGAAAAGACAGCCTCTTCAATAAGTGGTGCTGGGAAAACTGGACAGGTACATGTAAAAGAATGAAATTAGAACACTCTCCAACACCATACACAAAAATAAACTCAAAATGGATTAAAGACCTAAATGTAAGGCCAGGCACTATCAAACTCTTAGAGGAAAACATAGGCAGAACACTCTATGACATAAAACACAGCAAGATCCTTTTTGACCCACCTCCTAGAGAAATGGAAATAAAAACAAAAGTAAACAAATGGGACCGAATGAAACTTAAAAGCTTTTGCACAGCAAAGGAAAACCTAAAGAAGATGAAAAGACAACCCTCAGAGTGGGAGAAAATATTTGCAAATTAAGCAACTGACAAAGGATTAATTTCCAAACTTTACAAGCAGCTCATGCAGCTCAATAACAAAAAAACAAACAACCCAATCCAAAAATGGGCAGAAGACCTAAATAGACATTTCTCCAAAGATATACAGATTGCCAACAAACAAATGAAAGGATGCTCAACATCACTAATCATTAGAGAAATGCAAATCAAAACTACAATGAGGTATCACCTCACACCAGTGAGAACGGCCATCATCAGAAAATCTACAAACAATAAATGCTGGAGAGGGTGTGGAGGAAGAGAACCCTCTTGCACTGTTGGTGGGAATGTAAATTGATATAGCCACTATGGAGAGCAGTATGGAGGTTCCTTAAAAAACTAAAACTAGAACTACCATATGACCCAGCAATCCCACTACTGGGCATATACCCTGAGAATACCATAATTCGAAAAGAGTCATGTACCACAATGTTCATTGCTGCTCTATTTACAGTAGCCAGGACATGGAAGCAACCCAAGTGTCCATCGACAGATGAATGGATAAAGAAGATGTGGCACATATATACAATGGAATATTATTCAGCCATAAAAAGAAATTAAACTGAGTTATTTGTAGTGAGGTGGATGGACCTAGAGTGTGTCATACAGAGTGAAGTAAGTCAGAAAGAGAAAAACAAATACCATATGCTAACACATATATATGGAAACAAACAAACACAAAAGGTTCTGAAGAACCTAGGGGCAGGACAGGAATAAAGACGCAGACGTAGAGCATGGACTAGAGGACGCGGGGAGTGGGAAGGGTCAGCTGGGATGAAGTAAGAGAGTGGCATGGACATATATACACTACCAAATGTAAAATGGATAGCTAGTGGGAAGCATCCACATAGCACAGGGAGATTGGCTCGGTGCTTTGTGACCAGCTAGAGGGCTGGGATAGGGAGGGTGGGAGGGAGACGCAACAGCAAGGAGATATGGGGATATATGTATATGTATAGCTGAGTCACTTTTTTATAAAGTAGAAACTAACACACCATTGTAAAGCAATTATACTTCAATAAAGATGTTAAAAAATATATATATCACTGGTGATGTTTTACATAGTGGTTTTAGTAAGGTGGGTAAAGACAGACTACAGAGAGAGTGAATCAGGTTCCTAGATACAAAGTCAATATTAGAAAATAAATTTTATTTCCATATGCCAAAAACAAAGTTAGAATATAAAATTTTAAAAGATTCTATTCATGCTGGTTACATGAGTTTATTCAGTTTGTGAGAATTCGGCAAGGTATTCACTTATATGTACTTTTCTGTTTGTATATTATACTTTACTAAAAAGATTTTAAAATATCACTTCCAATAGAGTCAAATTATAAATTACCGAAGAATAGAACAAAGGATGTATAAGATGTCTACAAGGAAAATTATTGAGAGATATTAAAGAATTCCTAAATAAGTGAGGAGATATACATAGATTTGGAAAACTTAATTTGACTTAAGAGAATAGAGTGCCCAAAAACAGACCAAGCTACATTTGGGCACTTAATAAATGACAGAATTGGCACTGCTCATCAGTGAGTAAAGTATGGACTTTTCAGTAAGTAGTGCTAGGACAAATAGGTATTTACATGGAAAACTAAAATTGGACCCCTACATCATTCTGTGTACAGAAAACAGTTGCAGGTGAATTAAAGACTTAAATGTGAAGGCAATACTGTAAAGCTTGTATTAGATAAAAAAGAATAATTTCAAGAATATCTTGGTGGTACTGAAGGATTTCTTAAAGAAGACATAATATAAAGGAATCATAAGTGAAAAGACAAGCCAGAGATGAAGGAGAAGGTATCTGCAAAACATGTGGGGGCGGGGAGGTTTGCAATAAATATAATTGAACAGTGACTAGAATCTACAGTATATAAAGAAGTACGTTTTAAAATCAGTCAGTGACAGACACAGTAGAAAAATGGGCAAGAATAGAACAGGAATTTTACAGAAAAGAAAATATACATGGCCAATAAACACATGAAAAAGTGATCAACCGGTCATCCAGGTAATGAAAATTAAAACCACGTGAAGTTTATCACTCCCCACCCACTAGATTGGCAACTATTTAAAATTCTGACAGAACATGGGGAATATAACTACATGGGGACTGCTCAGCAACAGGACTCTCACACATTGGAATACTTTGGAAGACAGCTGGGTGTATCTGTACCCTATGACCAAGTAATTCTAGGTATATACCTTAGAAAATTCTTATGCATCAGGATACATGAACAAGAATGTATTGTTGATAATAGCTAAAAACTGGAAACAACTGAAACTGTTGTTCCATCAACAGTAGAAAGAATAAATAGTGGTATAATCATACCAATGGAAAACTGTACCGAAATGGAAATAAAAGAACTACAGCTATATGCAACACACAAACTTTTCACACTCAATGTTGAATGGAAGATGTAAGACACAAAAGATTACATACAGTATGATTCCACTTATATAAAGTTTAAAAGTAAAGAAAACTATTGGGTTGGCCAAAAAGTTCGTTTGGGTTTTTGGTAAGATGTTATGGAAAAACTCAAACGAACTTTTTGGCCAGCCCTATAAATTATGCTGTTTAGAGATGTATACACAGGTGACACTACTATCAAGGAAGGCAAAGTAATTACTACCACAAGAGTCAGGAGTGGTTACCTCTGGAGGGAAGGGAGGGGATCGTGACCTGTGAGGGCTATATATGGGTGCTAGAAATGTTTTGTTTTTCAACCTAAGTGTAACTACATGGGTGTTCACTTTATAATTATTAATAAACTATATACATGATTTATGCAATTTTCTGTAGGTATGCTATATCTCACCAAAAAAACGTATGAGTGAATCACATGTGTTGCTAAGCAGTGTAAACATTTTAGAGGAGCTTAACTCTAAAGGGAAGCAGATAGGGTAGCAGTTACAGGAGAATTCAGGATTGAAGGAATTTGTGTACATATGTTCACCAAAATACAGGTACAAGAATATTCATAGCAGCACTATTCATAATAGCTCCAACCTGGAAATTACCCAAATGCCCATGCAACAGTACAAAGAATAAATAAACTGTGGTATATTCACCAATGGAATATGTATAGTAACGAAAATGAATGAACTAAAACTACATGCAATAATATGGATGAATCTCACAAGCATAATGTTGAGTTAGGGTTACTAGATTTAGCAAGAGAAAAAAATACAGGGCATCTAGTTAAATTTGAATTTCAGATAAATGATGAATCATTTTTAATATATATATATGCTCCATGCAAAATGATTCACTGTTTATCTGAAATTCAAATTTAACTGGACATCCTGTATTTTCTTTGGCAACCTTACACTGGATGAAAGAAGTCAGACACAAAGGTTACCCTCTGGGGAAGAGAGAGACTGGAAGTGGGCACGGTGGTAATTCTGGGATGCTTGTAATATTGTTTCTTGATCTGGGTGCTAGTTACATGGGTATATTCACGTTGTGAACATTCACCAAACTGTATAATTATGATTTGGGCAAATTTCTATATGTATATTATTCTTCAATTGAATAATCTATCTGTTATCCATCTGTAATGTATTTATAATCTATCTGGCAGTGATCTGAACATGTTTTATATTCAAAGTCACAACAAAAAGTAGGGATAAACTTAACAAGAAATGTACAGCACCCAAACTGACTAAAAGGGAGAGAAATGCCTTGAATGGGTAATTTAATCCAGAATATAAATGGTCTATAAATATAAATGTATATTCAATTCACTAATAACTACAGAAATGAAAATGAGATACCACTTTTCACTTATCAAATTGGTAATAATACTTAGTAGAAAAGTGAAAAAACTTTAGAAAAATGAATAATCTCACGCCTTCATGGGGATTTTAAAAATGTAGAGGGGGCTTCCCTGGTGGCGCAGTGGTTGAGAGTCCGCCTGCCGATGCAGGGGACGCGGGTTCGTGCCCCGGTCTGGGAAGATCCCACATGCCGCGGACCAGCTGGGCCCGTGAGCCATGGCCGCTGAGCCTGCGTGTCCGGAGCCTGTGCTCCGCAACGGGAGAGGCCACAACAGTGAGAGGCCTGTGTACCGCAAAAAAAAAAAAAAAAAATGTAGAGGGATTTTAGGAAGATGGTAGGTTAAAGACATCCCAGATACTCTCTATTCCCAAGTCTGATCCATCTACTCTGTTCTTGAGCCAAGTAGGTACTGCAGTCAGCCAAGAGAATGAGGTCACAGAATGGGTCTGAGACCTGAGAACAAGGGGTGATACAGGGTTTTTCATCTCTGGAACAGATGAGAGCTCTGGGCTACTGGCCTGGGGTCTGATGTAGGAGAGCCGAAGTGCAAGGATGGGAACACAGTTCCTGGTGAAGACTTGGCCTGCAGGACTCTATGAACTCCTAGGGGACAGGTGATATTACCTATGTGAGTATGCCAGGTTTTCCTGGATCTGAAAATGCTGAGAAGAAACTGAAGAGTTGGATTGGGTCCTCCCTACCTTGAGACAAGGACAGCACCAGGGAACAAGAGTATAGAGTGGCCCCTCTTGATGCCTCCCAAGAGTGACAAGCTGACTGACAACATGCCTGCTGCTATAGTCCTGGCTCATGGGCAGAAATCACTGTGGCTTTTCCACTCAACATAGCTGCTACAATGTAAGGCACCCCAGCATTAGACTTGAGCCCCAATGAGCAAAGGAAAATAACAATACACGAAGGAGACCCAGAAACCAATAAAAGAAACAAGCAGAACGCTTAGAATAGGCCTTTTATAAAATAGAGTTGCTGAAAGGAAGCAGACAACTTAGCTTAAAAAAGATCTCTCAAGGAGATTAAAGTACAGCTTTACTTTCTGGAACTAAAAGAATTAGATACCATTTACCAAAACCAGTAGCAATTATCATTCCAAATATTAAAACACTAAAACTATTCCAATTAAAATCAGAAACTAGATTCCTCCCAAGGAAAGCAACTTCACAAGCCCAGGATGTGTCCTTCATCATGTTTCTTGCTAATAAACAAAAAATAAGAGAATTAAATAACAGGAACAAATATTGGCAAAGAGATAATTTTCGTTTTACTGATATGACTTTATACTAAGAAAATTTAAGACTTTAGTTAAAAAAAAGCTTAGAACAGAGCTATATGGATCAAGATGGATGAATCTCACAAACATAACACTGAGGAAAAAATCAGTGATGAAAAAACAAATACATTATGAAACCACTTATGAAAAGTTTAGAAACAGGCAAAATACCACTACATATCATTAAGGGATACAAGAATAAGGAAATTAATGGAAAAGATAAACACCACATTCAGAATGGTAGTTACATTCACACCTCAATCTGATGCAACCTGCCCCGATTCCTTCACCAAAAACCTCAGTGGACAAATCCGTTTCTTTTCAGGCCTCATCTTATGTAACCACTCTGAAACATTTGACACAGGTAACAATCCCTTCGTTCTAGAAACTCTTACTTTGTTTTTTTAACTACTACTATCCTGTGTCCCTTGAACCTCTTTAATTGGCTCCTTTACTCTTAAATATTAGTGCTCCTCATTAATATTTAGTGTTGGCTCTCTCAATATCTAGTGTTTCTCTACAAAACTCTCTCCGGGCAACCTCACCCATAGATTCCAAATATTTGTCTCCAGCCCAGACATTGCTTTTAAGTTCTAGTTCTGAATCTCCCCTTTCTTCCTGGACTTTTCTAATATGCATTCCAAATCTGACACATCCAAAATCAAACTCCTTATCTTTCTCTCTGCTGTCTGCTTCCTATATACCTGTGTCTTGCTTTCTCACTAGCTTGCCTTTCAGCTAAAGGCATCTCCCACTTGATCTAAGACTCAATTGTGATTTTGTCATAAACTTCTTTGCCTCATAAATCAAATCTGACACTTGAGTACACCTCCTTCCTCCACCCCCCGTAATGCAACAAAATTCTGATGAACCATATCCACCCTCTGAAAATATCCTAGAGGGGCTAGCAACCTTCTTAGCTCTTGATAGGTAGAAAATGATTCCCTCTAACAGTGGGGGGCTTGGCTTTGGGAATGATATTTTGTTACCTAAAGAAAACTTAATTCCGCTGGTACAAGTCACATTCCCACAAGCCTTTTCCACCCTCAAAAATCTACCTCAAATGATGACAATCACCCTAGCAAGCTCCTAGGGGGTCTTAGTTCATCTGAGCTTGTTTATAAATATCAGTAGGGCCCCTATATTCCTTATTAACCACCACTCAGAGCAAGTGAAACCACAGAAGATGGAATTAATAATTATTAAGAGGGTAATATATACTAGGAATTATGTTACATTTTTTTTACAATATGAGTTCACTTAATCCTCACATCTTTGTGGGGGTATATATTCAAATCCTATTACACAAATGAGGAAATTGAAGCTCTGAATTTAAAAAAAAGGAACCTGGAATGTAGGGGCAAAACTCTCTAATGAAATTGCGTTAAATTCCTTTGAGAGCTCCTAAAAGTCTTTGAAGATGCTGCCAAGTGAGAAAGCCGGCAGCCACTTTTTTTTTTTTAACTGTATGATATCATTTATAGGTGGACATAAAAAAAAAACTGAACTCACAGAAACAGAGAGCAGAAAAGTGGTTGCCAGGGGCTTGGGGATGGGGGAAACAGGAAAAGGTTGGTAAAAAGGTACAAATTTTCAGTTATAAGATTAATAATGTCTGAGAATCTAATGTATAGCATGGTGACTAAAATTGATTATACTGTATGTATAATTGAAAGTTACCAAGAGTACAACTTAAATGTAGATACTCTCACCAAAAAAAAAAAAAGATCAATGTGTTAATTAACTCAAGGGGGGTAATCCTTCCACAATGTATAAATATATCAAATTATCACATTGTACACTTTAATATCTTGCAATTTTATTTGTCAATTAAACCTCAATAAAGCTGAAAAATAAGGGTAATTATTATTATTATTATTATTATTTTTGTGGTATGCGGGCCTCTCACTGTTGTGGCCTCTCCCGTTGCGGAGCACAGGCTCCGGACGCGCAGGCTCAGCGGCCATGGCTCACGGGCCCAGCCGCTCCGCGGCATGTGGGATCCTCCCGGACCGGGGCATGAACCCGTGTCCCATGCATTGGCAGGAGAACTCTCAACCACTTCGCCACCAGGGAAGCCCAAGGGTAATTATTTTGATAATCCAGACATTATATAAGGCACCTACTAAGTTCCTGCAATTGATTAGGCTGGAGAACACAGATATGAAAAATAGTGAGGCAGTAGAATTGGGGGAACTTTTTCACAAGTTCACACTTGTTCAAGCACAGAGAGATAGAAAAGAGAGATCTGAAATGATTTTAGATTTCAAGCTTTTGTAATTAAGTCCAAACACACAAGGTGGTGCAATATATTAAATAGATATTTAGAAAAAGGGTAAGCTGTGACAAAGCGAGAGAGTGGCATGGACATGTATACACTACCGGACGTAAAATAAGATAGCTAGTGGGAAGCAGCCGCATAGCACAGGGAGATCAGCTCGGTGCTTTGTGACCACCTAGAGGGGTGGGATAGGGAGGGTGGGAGGAAGGGAGACGCAAGAGGGAAGAGATATGGGAACATGTGTGTGTGTATGGCTGATTCACTTTGTTATAAAGCAGAAACTGGCACACCATTGTAGAGCAATTATACTCCAATAAAGATTAAAAAAAAGAAAAAGAAACTTCGGAGAACTGGTAATGTGTTCAGTTTTAAACATTCTGAACTAGTGAGAAAACTAGTCTAAAAGGAAAGTTTCATTATGGTTAAGAAGTTCAGAGAAGCAGTTAAGGCAGGAGATTTAGGTATATTATTTATCACCATACATAGAATAATAATACAGAAATTAGTTTAAAATTCTGAAAGTGGATAAGAAAGATAAGATGTAAGATTAGATGGAAGTTTCGTGTGGTATCTCACAGGGACCGATAATTAATTGTTCAAGTCAGTTACATTAACTCCAATCAGCAAATATATTATGCAGTCATTCTGTGCCAGGTACCATCTAAGTTTTGAGGATACAATGGTAAAAAATATAAACTCACTGCCTTTCCTCTAAGAGCCTACAGAATTCTTTGAGAACAGATCTTTATATCCATGATTAATAATTTCCTATTACCTAGAACATATAATTTCAACTCCTACTTTTGGCATTTAATTATCTAAATGACTTGAATGAACCATTATTTACTGCTAATAGGCACATATACTTTTTGTTTACTCAGTGTAGTCTGACCCTTCTTCTGGAAACAGCACGTTTTACTTAAAATTATCCTCTCCCCAACCCTCAATCTATGGGGTTACTTGGAGAAAGGGTGGAGTATTTGACCCCACCTGTAGTTCAGAGTGGGCATGTGACTGAAAGCCAGCCCATCTGAGCCTTTTATATCAAAGACCACAGTTCAGAAGGGGACAATTGGCCCTAATCACACCATCCAGACCTGAAGAGACTTCTGGAGAAGGATGGTAATGTTGGAGGAGGTCATGGTATAATGGGGAAGAACAAATCTGATTCCATAAGGGATCTGTTTCTTTTACTTTAACCTTTGTATTCTATTGCTTTTGCTACAAGTTAAGAATGTTGCTTATAGCCTGAAATATACAGGATAGTCCATTCTCAAGTCCCTTTAAAGACGTAACACTTTTCAATTCATACAGAGATAAAATGTTGCAGAACAGAGAATACCATTTGTCTTATTGGAGGTTTATAGGAACACTGTGACCAGACCTACTTAGACAGCTACAAGATCAATGGATTCCGGCACCAAGAAGTTTGTAGCAACAACCATACACACGCACCCCTTTTAGTATAGGAGAAGCTTGAATTCTAACTCTGGGAAGATTGTTCTTTGGGATATTAGTCCACCATCTTCTTGATCTGCTGGCTTTCCGAATAAAGTCACTATTCTTTGCCCCAACAAATGCATTTCTTTATTTACTGGCCTGTTGTGCAGCGGGCAGTTCAAGCTTGGACTCAGTAATACTGGAGAGGATATTACCACAGATTGACCCATGAAATGGACCTGGGCATTTGGGGGCTCCTCATCCCCTTCCCTGTCCTTGGAACTTATGTGCTGTCCACCATTCCCACAGCTAGAGCCATTTTCAAGAATGCAGCCTTGAGAGACTAAGGTCGTATTGAGACCATATGGACAGTGTACATGACTAAACTCAGTTAAGCCCCTATATAAACTTTAAGATTCTGGTGGGCAGGTGTGGAGATCCACTTGTCTTGCAGCTGCCCAACACAAGCCTCATGTTAAGTTCCCTTGCTTATTAAATCTGCCACCTACCAATCTGGAATGGCCCAGCAGCCACTTCTGAATCTATCACTGGTGGATCAGAAATGGCAAAATCCTTGAGACTGAAAGCAGATGAATTGGACTAACAGAAGAAAAAATATACAGGAGAGAACTGCTATGAAAAGGTGGCACCAACTCTAAGGGTAGTGTAGACTTGAAGGTAGTGGATCCAGCAAACAAGAGGGAGCCTTGGGACAACCATCAAGGTAATTGGTTGTAGTACCAGAGTAGGAGTAGGCCACTGGGCTAGTAGCCAATGATATGGCAGGAATAAGTCCAAACACAAACATAAAAACATGTAGAATAAAACCCTCTGTTAAAAGAGAACACCCGATTGGGCATAAATGAATGAATGAATGAGTGAACTCAAGATACATGGTTTCAATTAAGGGATACAAAAAGACATACCAAGCAAGGGCTAACAAAGAGAAAGTAGGTGAAGAAATATTAATCAGATACAATAGATATAATCATCTAAGAAGATATATGCCATGACACTTTATGCAGCCAGCAACATAGATTAAAAATATATAATACAGGGGGCTTCCCTGGCGGCGCAGTGGTTGAGAGTCCACCTGCTGATGCAGGGGACATGGGTTCGTGCCCCAGTCCAGGAAGATCCCACATGCTGCAGAGCGGCTAGGCCCGTGAGCCATGGCCGCTGAGCCTGGGCGTCCAGAGCCTGTGCTCCGCAAAGGGAGAGGCTACAGCAGTGAGAGGCCCGTGTACGGCAAAAATATATATATATATATATATATATAATACATAAACAAAGAAATACAAGGAGAAATTGACAAATCCTTGGTCATAATGTAAGAAAATAGCATATTAAGTAAATAAGACAGGACATGGAGACTCTGAATAATACAATTAATGAGTTTATCTAATAGGTATACATAGAACTATATACCTAGCAGAAAACACACTTTTCAAATATACATGGAATATTAACAAAGCTCAAACAAGAGCCAGACAAAATTTCAAAAAACAGAAATCACACACATTCATTGATCATAATGCAATAAATCAGAAATTAACAACAAAAGAATACACAGAGACACCTTCTACCTAACTCTTAGGTTAAAGAGGAAATTAAAAAGGAAATCTCCTATTTAAAAATGAACAGTTAGAGTACTATTTCTCAAAATTATACGATTATATCCAAGTGGTACTTAGAGGAAAATGTATAGTTTTAAATAGATCTTTTGGGACTTCCCTGGTGGCACAGTGGTTAAGAACCCACCTGCCCATGCAGGGGACACGGGTTCGATCCCTGGTCTGGGAAGATCCCACATGCCGTGTAGCAACTAAGCCCATGTGCCACAACTACTGTGCCTGTGCTCTAGAACCCGCGTGCTGCAACTACAGAAGCCCATGTGCCTAGAGCCCGTGCTGTGCAACAAGAGAAGCCACCGCAATGAGAAGTCTGCGCACCGCAACGAAGAGTAGCCCCCACTCACAGCAACTAGAGAAAGCCTGCACACAGCAACGAAGACCAGACGCAGTCAAAAATAAATTAAAAAAAAAAAAAAATATATATATATATATATATATATATATAACTTGGCAAAATCTTCAAACCAAAACAAGGAGAGCATACATACAAAAAAAAGTTATAGGTTACTCTCTCATAGGAACAGATATATAAATGCCCTAAATTGGAAACTAGTATGTGAATCCTGCAATGTACAGAAAGAGTAATTTATCATGATCAACTGGGGATGATTCAATGACAGAAAATTTATTTTTAAAATTTATTCTATCAATAGGTTGAAAAAAAGAAAAACTACATGTTCATTAATTCCCAATCAATGATAAAATTCAATAATCATTTCTAATTTTAAAAATATATAATTCTTAGCAAACTAGGACTAAAAGGTCACTCCCTTAACTTTATAAAGGCTATCTGCCAGTAGATTAAGGTGAAACACTAGCAATGTTCTGGTTAGAGCAAAAAAAAAAAGAAAAAAAAAGATGAGAATGGTTACTATCATTGGTACTACTCGAGCTTACACTGAAAAAGATATGAAAAGAAATAAGATATAAATGTTGGAAAGGAAGAGGCCAAAGTATGTACTTGAAAATAATGTGAATACCTACCTAGGAAATCCAAGAAACACAACTGACAAATTATGAGAAACTAAGAATGCAATTCAGCCATGTGGTTAGATATAAGACGGAAATTTGAAAATTAATACTTTTCTTAAACAGGATTAGAAAATAAAAATAGAAAAAGAGGTACTCAAAATAGCAACGAAAACTATAATATTCCAGAATAGGCCTACCAGGATATGTGGTGTAAGAATTACATTAAGAAAACTACAAAGCTTACTGAAAGACATAAAAGAAGACTTGAATAAATGCGGAGAGATCATGCTCATGGATGGGTAGGCTCAGTTGTACTTAATCTATAAGCTGAATTTAAGTTCTCAATAAAAATCCCAAAAAGATTTTTCATAGAACCTGACAACTTGATTCTAAAATTCACCTGGACAAGAAAATAATCAAAACAGTTCTGATAAAAGAAAAGTGAGGTGAAACTTGCCCTCCCAGAGATTAAAATATACTGTGATGAACTGTATTTATTAAAAGGTTTGGGACTTCCCTGGTGGCACAGTGGTTAAGAATCCGCCTGCCAATGCAGGGGACATGGGTTCAAGCCCTGGTCCGGGAAGATCCCACATGCCGCGGAGCAACTAAGCCCATGCGCCACAACTACTGAGCCTGCACTCTAGAGCCCGTGAGCCACAACTACTGAGCCTGCGTGCCACAACTACTGAAGCCCGCGCGCCTAGAGCCTGCGCTCTGCAACCAGAGAAGCCACCGCCGTGAGAAGCCCGCGCACCACAACGAAGAGTAGCCCCCACTTGCAGCAACTAGAGAAAGCCCTCATGCAGCAACGAAGACCCAACGCAGCCAAAAATAAATAAATAAATAATAAATTAAAAATAATAATAATAAATAAAAGGTTTAAGAATAAACAAATTCACTAATAGGGCAGAATAGTGTCCAGAAATAGACACACACACATATGGTCAACTTAATACACCAAGATACTAAGTCAATTCAGTAGGTAAAGGATATTCATGGGGGGTGGAGGATGATCTTCAACCCCTATCTCACTTTATAACCAAAAACTAATTCAAGATAGATTATACAACTAATGTAAAAGCTAAAACTATAAAGCCTCAAGTAGAAAACACAGGCAATTATCGTCATCACTTTGGGTATGTAAAGGTTTCTTGGACAGGATACCAACAGCTCTAAGCATTAAAGAAAAAAAAACGATAAACTGAACTTCATCAAAATTAAAATTTTTGTGCAAATCAAAACTACAATGAGATACCACCTCACACTGGTCAGAATGGCCATCATTAAAAAGTCTACAAATAACAAATGCTGGAGAGGGTGTGGAGAAAAGGGAACTCTCCTACACTATTGGTACAAATGTAAGTTGGTGCAGCCACTATGGAAAACAGTATGGAGGTTCCTCAAAAAACTAAAAATAGAGTTGCCATATGATCCAGCAATCCCACTCCTGGGCATATATCCAGACAAAACTATAATTCAAAAAGATACATGCACCCCTATGTCCATAGTAGCACTATTCACAATAGCCAAGACATGGAAACAACCTAACCGTCCATCGACAGATGAATGGATAAAGAAGATGTGGTACATATATACAACTGAATACTACTCAACCATAAAAAAGAATGAAATAATGCCATTTGCAGCAACATGGATGAGCCTAGAGATTATCATACTAAGTGAAGTAAGTCAGAAAGAGAAAGACAAATAACCATATGATATCACTTATATGTGGAATCTAAAATACGACACAAATGAACATACCTATGAAAGAGAAACAGACTCACAAACATAAAGAACAGACTTGTGGTTGCCAAGGCGGAGGAGGGAGTAGGGGAGGGAAGGATTGGGAGTTTGGGATTAGTAGATGTAAAGTATTATATTAAACAACAAGGCCCTACTGTATAGCACACTATAGTCAATATCCTATGATAAACCATAATGGAAAAGAATATGAAAAAGAATATATATATGTATAAACTGAGTCAGTTTGCTGTACAGCAAAAATTAACACAACACTGTAAATCAACTATACTTTAATAAAATTTTTTTAAAAAGCTATGATGGGGAATTCCCTGGCGGTCCAGTAGTTAGGACTCAGCGCTTTCACTGCCGTGGCCCAGGTTCAGTCCTTGGTCTGGGAACTAAGATCTCACAAGCTGCATGGTGCAGCAAAACAAAACAAAACAAAAACAAACAACAAAAAACTATAATGAGATGTATTTGATGCCCACTAGAATTTCTAAGACAACATCTTTATTTATGAAGCTGTGATAAGATGGAACTTTCAATAACATTGCTGGAGTATAAAACAGTACAAACCATATTACAGAACTGTTAGGCACTTTCTTATAAAATTAAGCATATATCTACCTCTTCCACTTCTAGGTAATTACCCAAGAGAAATGAAAATGTATGTTAACAAAAAGACCTGTACACTAATGTTCAGGGCAGCCTTATTCATAATAGCTAAAAACTGGAAACAACCCTAATTTTCATCAATAGGAAAACTGAAGAACAAATAGTGGTGTAATCATATAATGGAATACTACTCAGAAGTACAAAGGAACACATTATTAATCAAAGCAAGAACATGAAAAAAATCTGGCCAAAAAATCTTAAGTTGGGCAAAAGAAGCCAGACACATGAAAAAATTATATGATTCCATTTATATGAAGTCTAAGAACATGTAAAATTAATCTATGGTGATAGAAATCAGAAAGTGGTTGCTTAAAGTGGAATGTGGGAAGGGTGGATTGACTGGAAAGAACACAAGAGAACTTTCTAGGGGAGATGGAAATGTTTTTTTATCATGTTTTCGTTGGTATTTACATGAGGGCATACAACTATCAAAACTCAAAAAAATGAGCATTTAAAATATGGGCATTTTATTGCGTATAAACTTTACCTCAAGAGAAAAGTACATAGGAAGAAATACACACATAAGACATGAATCGAAAGATTAAAAAAGTTAAAAAATGAGACTAAGAAAAATATATGCAACAAGGGATTAATATCTAGAATACAGAAACAACTCCTAAAGTCAACAGGAAAAATAACAAGAAAAACAAGAAAAAGTCAACCTGAAAGAAAAAAACCAAATCAAAACAAAGGGTATGAGCAGGGAATTCACAGAAATGGAAAGAGAAATGGCCAGTAACATAAAAAGATGCTTAATTTCATAAGTAATTGGGGAAATACAAGTTCTAAAAAAAATAACATGCAATGTTCAAGATAGGGGAAAATAAAAAAGGTCAATAATATCCAATATTGTCAATGGTACAGTGAAACATAGTCTCATATATTGTAGGTATGTGCATACTGGGACAGACATTTTAGAGGACAATATTTAGCAGTATTTAAAAATCTGAGGGCTTCCCTGGTGGCGCAGTGGTTGAGAGTCCGCCTGCCGATGCAGAGGACACGGGTTCGTGCCCCGGTCCGGGAAGATCCCACATGC
>NW_006798085.1:984839-1000259 GCF_000442215.2 Lipotes vexillifer
AAAAAAAAAAAAAAAAAAAAAATCTGAAATGTGTACACCCTTCAAACTAGCAATTCCTCTTCCACATATATAACCTAGAGAATACTCTCACTTGTATATCACATACAAGGCTATTGACTGAGGCATCATTTTGCAATAGCCAGGAACTGAACAACCTAAATGTCGGTCAAAACAGGAATAAACAAATAAGGTAGACTTTGTATACTGTGGAATCCTAGATAGCAGTTGTAAAAATGAGACAGACTTATATACTAATACAAAAAAGATTTCAAACATATATTGCTGAGATAAAAGCAAGCTGAAAAACAATATATGCAGTATGATAGCATCTATCTTTAAAAACAACAGGAAACGGCTTCCCTGGTGGCGCAGTGGTTGAGAGTCCGCCTGCCGATGCAGGGGACACGGGTTCGTGCCCCGGTCCGGGAAGATCCCACATGCCGCGGAGCGGCTAGGCCCATGAGCCATGGCCGCTGAGCCTACGTGTCCGGAGCCTGTGCTCCGCAACGGGAGAGGCCACGACAGTGAGAGGCCCGTGTACCGCAAAAAAAAAAAAAAAAAAACAGGAAACACCAATAAAAATATATATACAGAAAAACATCTTGAATGCTACCCATCAGGCAGGTAAAAGTAGTTACCTCTAGATTAGGATTAGGTGGTAAATCAAAGGGGATTTTATCTTCATCCATATTGCTTATGTTTGTATACCAGGAATTGATTCATGTACTACTTGTGTAATTAAAGGGAAATAAGTTGATTTAGCAATGCCAAAATTTTAAAAGGCATATAACAAATGTATTACTGAATGTGCATATATATATACGTATATAGAAAAATAGCTGGTGATGATACACACCCAACTTAATAGCCATGGTCAAACAAGAGCCTGGCTGAAAACTTAAAAGGAAGATCTGGGGAGTGAAATGTCCACTGGGGACTTTATTTTATTTTTTTAAATATATTTTTTAAAAATAAATTTATTTATTTATTTTTGGCTGTGTTGGGTCTTTGTTGCTGTGTGTGGGCTTTCTCTAGTTGCAGCAAGTAGGGGTCACTCTTCGTTGTAGTGCATGGGCTTTTCATTGTGGTGGCTTCTCTTGTTGCAGAGCACGGGCTCTAGGCACTCGGGCTTCAGTAGTTGTGGCACACGGGCTTAGTTGCTCCGCAGCACGTGGGATCTTCCCGGACCAAGGATCGAACCCATGTCCCCTGCACTGGTAGGCAGATTCTTAACCACTGCACCACCAGGGTAGTCCCTCCACTGGGAACTTTATTTATTTTTTTAACATCTTTATTAGCGTATAACTGCTTTACATTGTTGTATTAGTTGCTGCTCTATAACAAAGTGAATCAGCTATACGTAAACATATATCCCCATATCCCCTCCCTCTTGCGTCTCCCTCCCACCGTCCCTATCCCACCTCTAGTCCACCGGGGACTTTAAAAAGCTCTGATATATTGCTGGAGAAAGCCATGTGCATGCTCAGGAAAGACCTAAAAATGTCAGTAAAGACCTAAAAGGCCCTCATCTTGTACCTCTGGCTGACTTTGAGACCCTGCTCAAGAAGTAAAGACTAAGACAGAGTTGTAAAGAACCTTAGCACTTAAGGTAAGCCGCAACACAAACTCAGAGCCCTAGGCAAATGCTGGAAGAGTTATAGGTTCAAGGCATTTAAGGAAATGAGACCAATCACTAGCTAACTACTAAAGTAACTGAGCAGATACTTCTGTGACCACAAACTATAGGGAGCTGTAGAATTAGTCCAGTAAAGTCATTAAAGGTATAAAAACAGTAAGTTAGATTTATTTTAGGAATACAAGATGGTTTAGCATCCAAAAAGCAATTAATGCAATATACCAACAGAAGAACCAAAATAAAGTGATCATGTCAATAGATGATGAAAAAACATTTGACAAATTCATGATAAAAACACTCAATGAACTAGGTATAGAAGGGAATTTCCTCACCCTGGTAGGGGCATCTGTGAAAAACCCCCAGCTAACATCATACCTAATAGTAAAAGACTGAATGCTTTTCCCCTAAGATCAGGAACAAGACAACAATATCCACTCACGCCACTTCTATTCAACACTGTACTGGAGGTTCTAGCCAGGACAGTTAAGCAAGAAAAGGAAATAAAGGTATCCAGACCAGGAAGGAAGAAGTAAAACCATCTCTGTTCACAGATGACATGATTTTGTAAACAGAAATCCTGAAGAATCCATCAAAAAACTATTAGAAATAACAAGCTCAGCAAGCTTGCAGGCACAAGATCAATATACAAAGCTCAATAAATAATTTGAAAATGAAATTAAGTAAAAACTATTTCATTTACAAAAGCATTGAAAAGAATAAAATATTTAAGAATAAACTTAACAAAAGAAGTGTAAAACTTGTACTCTGAAAATTAAAAAAAAAAAGTTCTATTGAAAGATATTAAAGAAGACCTAAATAAATGGAAAGACATCTGATGTTTATGAATGGAAGGACTTGAAAGAATTGAAAGATGCCAACACTCCCTAAATTGATCTACAGATTCAACCCAATCCCTGTGAAAATCCCAGCTGGCTTCTTTGCAGAATATGACAAGCTGACCCTAACATTCATATGAAAATGCAAAGGACCCAGAACAGCCAAACCAACCTTGAAAAAGAACAAAGTTGGAGCCCTCACACTTCCCCATTTCAAAATTTATTACAAAGCTACAGTAATGAGGACAGTGTAGTAATGGCATAAGGATACTCATATAGATCAATGGAATAGAACTGAGAGTCCAATTGCTTCTTGACAAGGATGCCAAGACAATTCAATAGGTAAAGAATAGGTTTTTCAAAAAATGATGCTGGGATAACTGAATATCTACATGCAAAAGATTAACGTTTGGACTGCCACTTTACACTATATACAAAAATTAACTCGAAATGGATCTCCGACCTATATTTAACATTGAAAACTATAAAACTCTTAGAAGAAAACAGAGACATAAATCTTTGTGACCTTGGATTAGGCAATGATTTTTTAGATATGATGCCAAACACCAAGCAACAAGAGAAAAAATAGATGAATGGAATTCATCTAAAAATTTTAAATGTGTGCTTCAAAGGACAACATCAATAAAGTGAAAAAGCAACCCAAAGAATCGAAGAAAACATTTGCAAAGCATAATATAACTGATATGGGGCTAGTATCCAGAATGTGTAAAGAACACACACAACTCAACAATAAAAAGATAAATAACCCAATTTAAAAAATGGGCAATGAATCTGAATGGACGTTTTTCCAAAGAAGATACACGAATTGCCAAGAAGCGCATGAAACATTATTAGCCGTCAGGGAAATGCAAACCAAAACCACAAGGTACCACTTCATACTCACTAGGATGGCTATAATTAAAGACATGATAAAACTAAGAATATGGAGAAATTACAATCCTTTATATATTGCTGGTAAGAAGGTAGAATAGGTACACTTGCTATGAAAAACAGTCTGACAGTTCTTCAAAAAGTTAAACATAGGGCCTCCCTGGTGGCGCAGCGGTTGAGAGTCCGCCTGCCGATGCAGGGGATACGGGTTCGTGCCCCGGTCCGGGAGGATCCCACATGCCGCGGAGCCATGGCCTTTGAGCTTGCGCGTCCGGCAAGGGGAGAGGCCGCAACGGTGAGAGGCCCACGTATTGCAAAAAAAACAAAAAACAAACAAACAAAAAAAAAACAACAACAAAAAGTTAAACATAGAGTTATCATTTGACTGAGCAATTCCACTTAGGTATACACCCAAGAGAAATAAAAACACACATCCACACGGAAACTTGTACATCAGTGCTCATAGCTGCATTACTAATAAAAACCAAAAGTGGAAACAACCCAAATGTCCATCAACAAATGAATGGATAAATAAAAACTTAATATATTCATGTAGTGGAATACTGTTTGGCAATAAAAAGGAATGAAGTACTGATACATGTTACAACATGGATGAACCTTGAAAAGATGTTAAATGAAAGAATCCAGTCACAAAAGATCACATATTGTATGATTACATTTATATGAAATGTCCAGAATAGGCAAATCCATAAAGACAGAAGGATTAGTCACTGCCTGGAGGTGGGGTGGTGGGGGGTGGACAATGGAAAAAAACGAGTGACTGCTAATGGGTATAGGTTTCTTTTGGGGGTGATGAAAATATTCTAAAATTTATTGTGGTGATAGCTGTACAACTTTGTGAATATACTAAAAAATCCCTGAATTGTACACTTTAAAAAAGTGGGTTTTATGCTATATTAATTACATATTAATTTTTTTTAAAAGAAATTTAAACGGCTACCATATGACCCACGTATAACACTCCTAGGTTATACCTAAAGAGAAATTAAAACATTTGTCCACACAGAAACTTATATATAGATGTTCACAGAGCAATATTCAAAATAGTCAAATTGGATACAACTGATGAATGGGCAAACAAAATGTTGTATATCTGGGGCTTCCCTGGTGGCGCAGTGGTTGAGAATCCGCCTGCCGATGCAGGGGACACGGGTTCGTGCCCCAGTCCAGGAGGGTCCTGCGTGCCACGGAGCGGCTGGACCCGTGAGCCATGGACGCTGAGCCTGCGCGTCGGGAGCCTGTGCTCCACAACGGGAGAGGCCACAGCAGTGAGAGGCCCGCGTACCGCAAAAAACAAACAAACAAAAATGTTGTATATGTGTACAATGGAATATGATTTAGCAACAAAATGAACTGATGATACACACTGCAACATGGATGATCCTTGAAAACCTTATGTTAAGTGAAATAAGACAGTCACAAAAGACCATAAATTATATGATTCCATTTGTATGAAATATAGGTTAGTGGCTGCCTAGGGCTAGAAAACGGGGTTGGGATGGGGAGTGACTGCTAATGGGTATGAGTTTCTTTCTGGAGGTGATGAAAATGTTCTAAAATTAGATTGTGGTGATGGTTGCACAACTCTGAATATACAAAAGTCCACTGAAATGTACAGTTTAAACAGGTGAATTTTATGGCATGTGAATTATATCTCAATAAAGCTGTTAAAAAAAACCTCAGAGGTGGGCTTCCCTGGTGGCGCAGTGGTTGAGAGTCCGCCTGCCGATGCAGGGGACGCGGGTTCGTGCCCCAGTCCGGGAGGATCCCACATGCCGTGGAGCGGCTGGGCCTGTGAGCCATGGCCGCTGGGCCTGCGCGTCCGGAGCCTGTGCTCCGGAACGGGAGAAGCCACAGCGGTGAGAGGCCCGCGTAATGCCAAAAAAATAAAAAATAAAAATAAATAAAAAACTCAGAGGGCTTCCCTGGTGGCGCAGTGGTTAAGAATCCGCCTGCCAATGCAGGAGACACGGGTTCAAGCCCTGGTCTGGGAAGAGCCCACATGCGGCAGAGCAACTAAGCCCGTGTGCCACAACTACTGAGCCTGAGTGCCTAGAGCCGTGCTCCACAACAAGAGAAGCCACTGCAATGAGAAGCCCGTGCACTGCCATGAAGAGTAGTCCCTGCTTGTTGCAACCGGAGAAAGGCTGCGTGCAGCAACAAAGACCCAACACGGCCAAAAATAAATAAATTAAATTAATTAATTAAAAAAACAAAAAATAAAAAACCTCAGACTGTACACCTAAAAAAAGATAGAGGAGGCAAAAGAACCTTTAAAAATAGTCTTAAGAAGGATAAATCTCAAAGTACAAACATAGAACAAAAAGGGCACTTTTAAATACATTGAGAACAAAAAGCTGAATGAGGAAGAAATAGGTCTCTGCCCTGTGCCAGCAGTATAATAATGATAAATGACAAAGAGGTAAAATTCCTCAATTACTATTTCTGCTTCTGCCTTCTCAGTTCCCAAGAGGGAACTGAAGCCCAATATGAGTAAAGAACTCATTGTAGTAAGGTAGTAAGCAAGAGCTCAACTACTTTAATAAGAGTTCAAATGTCTTGGACCAGACGAATTATAGCTGAGGGAACTGAGAGTAATTTCAAACAAGAACACTGAAGCTATGTCAATGGTATTTGAGGAATCACAGAGAAGGATGTTCTGGAAGACTGGGCAGATGTAATTTCAATTTTCGAAAAAAGAGAGGTAAGTTAATTCCATAAATTACAGACCAGTCAGTTTGATATAAATCTTCTAGATTATTATAGGGATGGCTTGCAAGAACCTAGAAATGGAAGAATAAGCACTAGATGCCAGCTTGAATTCACTTAGAAAAAGTCAATTTGGGTTAATCCTTATTTCTTTTTTGTACCGTTACTAAGCTGGTAGCTATGAAAAATATGGTAGACATACAGTATATCTGGACATTAGCAAGGCATTTGACAAAATCTTTTATGAGATCCTTAAGTACAAAATTGAGAAATGGGAGCTGGTTGTTAATTTTTGTTAGCTAGATTAATAACTGCTTGAAAGACCATTCCCAAAGCATGCAGATTACCAGATCATTATCATGCTAGACGCAGGTTTCTAATAGCATATACCATGGGGTTCTCCTAGCCTTAGGAGCTTCATCATTTATATTCAACCACTTAAATGAAGATATGGAAACCATGCTGATGACGTTTATAAGTGACAACATCTGGGAAGGATAGTGAATACTTGGGATGACAGAATCAGGATATTGATTTTAATTATAAGTAGTTGGGGGTAAAACAAAACAAAACTAAAACTAAAACTTGCCTGGGCCAGATGAAATCAAACCAAGGACCAGATCCAAATCTCATACCTAAATTAGAAAATGAGTGCAAGGGAGAGAAACAATTTTTCACTGTTTCTGAAATCAGCCTCAAACTTGAATTGTAGCTACTGTTAGAATGTGACCTGAAATATTCCAGTCAAGACACCAACAATAGCAATAAGAGTACTAGAAGTTTTTATCTATGACTGTAGCCTTAATTATTCTCACCCTCTTTTAGACGATCCCCTTCGGCCTTGGTTTTCTTCTGTCTTTCTGATCCAGCAAGGTCTACAAGATGCAGCTTGGAGCGAAAGCTGCTATTCCTGTGATGATAACAGGACACAAGTGAGAATGGTACACAAGCTTGAGGGTAGGTGAGTATCAAAGCTCACCTGCCAGCTCTCATTTTCTTTCACATCAGTCCAAATGGCTCCATTCATTACTCATGCTCAGAGTACTGATGTCTGGTTATTTTTCAAATCAAGAAGCAAGCTATTATTCAACTTTAGTGGAACTAATGTTAAAAATCTTGACTCTTACTTGTAACTTGAACTTACTTGTCACTTTTCTTTCTTTGCTCTATGGAGATTGTAAAGATGGCATGAGATCGGGATGACTGGGAGTTCATAGCTGTGGAGGCCACAGTCCTACAGTTGTTGCCCTGCTCCAAACAGGAAACAGTATCCAGGGCAACTAAAACAGTCTTCTCAGTGAGTCCCACAATCTAATTCAGAGAAAGAAAAAACTCTCTTATGATTCGACTTCAAATACTTCATCAGAAATATAAGGATTGGTGGCTTAAAAAATAATGCCTTGATGTTCCAGCTGAACCTCAATAAATAGTCACAGTAATAAGGGCTGGGTTGTTTTAAAAATTTATTTTATTTATTTTTGGCTACGTTGGGTCTTCATTGCTGTGTGCGGGCTTTCTCTAGCTGTGGCGAGCGGGGGCTACTCTTTGTTGCAGTGCATGGGCTTCTCATTGCGGTGGCTTCTCTTGTTGTGGAGCACGGGCTCTAGGTGTGTGGGCTTCAGTAGTTGTGGCTCACAGGCTCTAGAGCGCAGGCTCAGTAGTTGTGGCGCACGGGCTTAGTTGCTCCATGGCATGTGGGATCTTCCTGCACCAGGGCTCGAACTCATGTCCCCTGCATTGGCAGGCAGATTCTTAACCACTGTGCCACCAGGGAAGTCCCATAAGGACAGTTTTAACTAGCAACTCTGTGATCACTGCAAACCAAGGTCTCCAATCTTCACTGGGGACCTCCAAAACAAGGATGCCAGTCAATACTGGAGCTACAAAAGACCTCTAGATTTTATGGTAGCAATGGTTATGTGCCTTCCAGGAAGCCCCAAGTGAAGGTAAGTTTTGGCCCTAAGGACAGCAAGGGCAACACAAATAGCTATGGTTATTTCTCTTTGCTACATTCTCCTCCATGTGGCCCTGTGTTCCTCCCTATATCTTGGACCCATTTTATACCTCATATTCACTAGGGAAAATAGCATGGTACAATTTCCACTGGATTAGGAAGCCAGGAAAACAGGGTCCTAGGCTTGGTACTGTATCTACCCAGGAGAATTTGTACAAGTTAAAATCTCTTGGAGCCTCTGGAGATTGAACTAGATGATTATGAAGTCCCTTCTAGCCTCAGTATGCTATGATTTTATTACCCCATAGCTCCCAAATCTATATCTGTGGCCCTAATTTCTAGTCTTATACTTCAAATTGCCTGCTACTTACACTTTGACATCAGTAAATTATAAAACCAAACTCATCTTCCTTCCACCAACACTGATTCTCTCCACTACTTCTTCGTTTCTACTAAGCTCTCTATTCTCAAAACCTCAGATTCGCCTTTAATTCCTGCTATTCCCCCATATCTCACCTATCACCAACTCCCAGTCATTCTTCTTTGGAATCCATTGTTTCCTTTTCCTTTCCACATCTACCTGCCTAATCCAGGCCCATATTACTTCACGCCTGAAAAATAAGGAAAAGTTTCCCTAAATTTTCCTTCCTCATCCTAGTTTTTCTCCTTTTCAATCCATTCTTGTTTAGCCTTCTGAAAATCCTGCTTCCTAAAATGTCACCAAACTCCTAAGCCCTATGCTAGATAATGAGGGTACAAAGAGATTTTAAGATACTCTCCTAACCTCCCGGGAGCTAACCTAGTCGGAGATATACACGTAAGATAAAAACTTGGTAAAAGTAGCCAGTGCAATCCTTCATTTGGAAGTATTAAGTAGCTTACATACTATTCACAGGGATAGAAACTAAGCTCTTTAGCCTGGCTTCATAATCTGGTCCTAACATACCTCCTATTACTTCCCAACCCATATCCTCTAATGCAGACAGACCGATCTAGTCTTATTACCCCCAGGAATCTATTTTCTGCTTTCCTGCTTAAGCTATTCCTTACTACAAGAATAACCTTACTTCTTTACTTACTTATATTCCATCCATCCCAACTGAAGAGTGCTCACAAACTTGTCCTTACCCTTCCCAATTTGAGTCAGAAACTTAACACTTCTCTGTATTGCAAACTTTCCCTCAAATAGTGCTTGGGGTTTAATTCCTGCCTTGGTATAGGACATATAAAAGATCTTAGCACTGGGTCAAGAGCCGGCTCAGTACCAACATTCTTTCTGGTGACAGCATGCATTTTACCCAGGTTTCTTATCCCCACTATCCAAACTGTCTTTCTGTATCCCATGCTTATCAGGCTTTCAAAATAAGTCTGATTCTTCAAGCCTTGCTTTAGTGCCTGGCTAATGACCTAACGACCCAGAAGAAAAAAAATTTCAGTAGCGTAGGCATCCTCCCCTCAAGCACCTGCACCCTAAATTTCAGCTTTCTCTGCAGGGAAGAGAAGAAGGAGAGAAAGATGGATAAGGTATTATTTTACCAAGTTTCCCTAAGTCTGTACTACCCTATTCTCATCCACTTCCCACCTCAAATTCTCCCACTCCTGAATACTCAAGCTGCTGCTAGAACCAAGCTCTGCCTGTTTTCAACAATGGCTCCTGGATTTGGTCCACTCCCATATACAATACTCCCAACCTTGCCTCAAACTCTGTTCAGCTACAGCTCCTCAGCCTACATCTATACCATGTGATGGAAGCCTCTCAAATAAGCGATCTCTTCTTCCTATGGTACTTATAAATTTAAAATTTTTGTATCGTTTTACTTTCTAAATATCATTCCAGAGATCTAGCACAATGTCTATTACAGTGCTGTCTAACAGAATTTACTATGACCATGTTTTATATCTATGCTATCCAATACAGTAGCCACTAGTCACGTAGCTATTGAGCACTTGATATGTGGCTGGTAACTGAGGGACTGAATTTCAAATTATATTCAATTTTAGTTCATTTAAGTTTAAATAGCCATTTGTGGCTAGTGGCTACCATACTGGACAGCCCAGCCTCAGAACTCTGTAAATAGCCAATAAATATTTAACTGATATTAGCATTCCTTCAAGAGGTAATAGGAAGGTGATAAAACTTCCTTCCCCACAGAAGTTCCCATCTAGGAATTCTAGGTTAACAAAGGGAATTAGGACCACACACAATCTGAAGGACTGAGATGTTAGTAGTCATTTAAAACCACCGTGGCAAATAAAAGGAGTGTGAACTTTAGTAGTGGCCAACATTTTAAAATAACATCAAATGAGAGAAAAACACACCTTTATGCCTTCCTTAGGATCCTCCCGTATATTTATTTGAGGGGCTTTCTCACGAGATGGGCACAGAAGATCCAAGATTTCTTCATTGTAAATCTGGTATTGTTGAAAACAAAGTGGTAAAAACAAGATGTTAACAGTGGTAATTGAGGAGTGGTGGGACCATAGGTGATTTTTAAAACTCTTTGTGACTTTCTGTATTAAAAAAATTTTTTGCAACAAACATATTATTTTTATAATTAAGAAAAGGATTTTAACCCTACATGTAACCATTTGATACTCATAGGAATAAATTCACATATTACTTGTAACAAAATTGAGACTGTTTTCTTGAGATAGTGTTTCTCAGGAATAGCAGACACAATGAAAGCTACATGGGTGCCCAAATTCAGTTCTTTGATGGTGTCATGAAATCACCTTCACCAATTTTGTTAAAATGTAAGCAATGGGTCCTTAGTGGAGGGTGGAAGTGGGAAGCAAAAGGGAGAGGTAGCAACCAATATTTCAACAACCAGAACTTTAAGTACTAAAACAGTGTTTGCACATAGTAAGCACCACGTTTGTTTGCTATTATTGCTGTTGCTACTATTTAATATAGCAGGTTCCTAAGTTATTTTTACATTTGGTCACCTTGGCCACAACTGGGTTAATCGAGAGTTTCAAGAAGGTTAATCTTAATGATGTTTAACTCCCCATCTTCCACCTCTATACCTCCTAGACCAACTAACATGTTGAGATTCAACTTCAGGATGAAGTATTCACATACTATTTATAATTGCATGTTTAAATTATATACATTTAATTATTGCTCCTTAAAGATAAGACATCTTATCACTGCTATGGAATCAACCAGCTAGTTTCCCAGAAGCCATAAGTTCCCTAACTATGTGTTTCTGGTGTCATGAGGTTAGATATAACTGGTCAGTCTACTTGTATACTGATATATAATTGAATGAAAATACCCACAAAGGCAGGGACTTCTGTTTTGTTCACTGATATATCCCAAATACCTAGAACAGGGCCTGTAACATGTAGGTTCTCAATAAATATCTGTTGAATGAACACTCTGTCATCACTTACACAGCTCAATACTTCACCCAATTTTTATAACATTCTTCATGGAGTAGCAGCATTATCACTCAAGCCTTGAAACACTAAAGGGATATCAAATATTCTTCTACAGACTCTACAGGGAATCAATAATAGAGGCCAAAATGGAATTAAAGGATTCCTATTATCTTTTTATATGGGAATGCCAACTCCTCTAACAATCGGATTAAACAGACTATTCTGACAACAGGGAAAGAACTGGGTGGGAGCCAGATCCAACTGAGCCAGTAAGTTTTCTCTATCAATTTATTAAAATGCAATTTACTAAAAATGCAATTTATTCATTTGAGTCATGCCAGGAAAAACCTGATTTTTATTTATTTTTCTACCCAAAGATAAATTTGAATTCAGAATAATTAAAGATAAATCATTTACCTCCAAGTATGATACTTTCAGAGTAAATTCGAAGTCACTCTTTTTATCAATTTCTTGGAAGAGCAGCTGTATTACTCTAGGAATGACCCCAACTGTTGGTTCATTTTCTTGCTCTGCAGTATATGCACCTCCCATCGAATAGGTTTTTCCAGAGCCAGTTTGCCCATAGGCCAGGACGGTTGCATTGTATCCTGACAAAATAGAAGTCACATGCGCGGTGATGCTCAAATATTTTCAACCCATCAATACACTCTACTTCCTTCAGCAATTACTTGTAACAAAATTGAGACTGCTCTCTAAACACAAGGGTCTCTTAGGAATGTCAGACACAAAGAAAAGTTATATGAGTGCCGTGACTTTGCACTACTCCAAATAAGCAAAGAAGAAAAATATCAAACCTGAATGTGTACCTCTCTTGATAGCCCTTAAAAGCTAGGAAGTAAAACACTTAAAGATATGACTGAGATAATGAAGGTGGCCAAGTCACTGTCTAAAAGCCATTCAGAGTTTTATAATTCTACTTTCTCTCACTTGGAAAAATTCTAAATTAGGGCAATTAAATGAAAGTTTTAGAAGCTGCAAATAGAAGGGATTCCAACCTGTATTTCTTTGATTAACAGAGTCTTCATTTGAAAAGGCAACAAAGTTGCTTTTTACAGTCAATGAAAGCATCCCTCCCTATATGAATTCTCAGACTGCATTTGGACCGTATTATCAGGTTCCTCATAGAAATGTCATCATTTAAGTATGATTCAATGTGATATATGTCCTTTGCTTTTTTTTCTTTTTGAAAGAACTTATTCACCTAAATGAAGACCTTGATGTTCTGGAAGATCTTAAAATGTTAAATTGAGATTTTCACTGTAATAGATTGCTAATATCACATGGCATGACTCTGGGACAAGAGAATAATATTCCATAATCTTTTGTAATACCACAGATATGTATATATAGTAATAAGTGGGGAAACCAAGTTTCAGTACTTTTTACAAAAACTCAGTGTGCTGTTGACCTGACTGAAAAATACTGGCTTTATCTCTGCAACTGACAGCAATGTTAACAAAACACACAGATATTGGAATCACTTTCTACTTTATACTGCCTCTAAAAACTATAATTCTCATAGTTTCCCAAGTTAAGAATACTAAAGTAGAACTATAGTGTTCTTACTAAGCTGTGAAAGGTACATTCTGAGGAAGATAACAAGATAATGAAGGGTCTGGATACCATATTTTTTTTTTAGGAATGGCTAAAGGAAAGGAGGGATGGTTAATTAGAAGAGACTTAGAATCAAATAATGGTCCTCCAAATATGTAAATAGGAAAAAGATTAACTTCATAGTGGAGAAGTCTGGCAGACATCACCTTAATCAAAGGATCAAAATGAACATCAATAGTAATGGAACAAATCAAAATTGTGTGCTGCCTGATAGAATTCAATGAGAAGAATACAGCATCACTTCTGTGATATTCCTGCTAAAGATATATTGATACAACCTGAATCTAATCATAAACTTCAGACAAAACAAAATTGAAAAACAGTTTACAAAATAACTGGCCTGTGATCTTCAAAAGTGTCATGATCATGAAAGTCAAAAGAAGACTGAAGGAGTTTTATAATAAAGGAGACTATAGAAGTAGTACAACTAAACGTAACATATGATTTTGAACTAGATCCTTTTGCAACAAAGGACATTATTGGAACAACTGGTGAAACTTGAATGAAGTCTGAGGACCAGATGGTAGTGAGGTAGCAATGCTAATTTCATGATTTTGATGGTCATATTGTAGTTACATAGGACAGTAGGACAGAAGTTCTTGTTTGTAGCAAATATACACTGAAGTATTCAGGGGGCCATCAGGTCAACAACTCAAGTCAAATGGTTCAGGGAAACAAAGTTCTTTATGCTGTTCTTGCAACATTTCTGTAAGTTTGAGATTACTGCTTTAATAGTTTAAAAATTTGAAACAAAGTATTCAATGTGTCCTGAGCCATGACATCATTTTAAGAAGTGAAAAAAAAAATGTGAATAGCTGTTGCTTGGAAGAAGGCTTCTGTTTGTCTAGAGGGATGAACTAACATCATTGGGCAGAAATTATGGGAAAGCAAATTTCATCTCAATATAATCTAAAACAATTAGAGTTGTCCAAAACCAATCAACAGGACTACCCTATGAGCCAGTGATATCCCTGTCAAAGAAAAAAATTTTAACCAGATGCTGGAAGTTCACTTAGAGATATTGCTAGAAAGTATTTTTCTTTGGATGGAAAGTTAGACTAGATGATGTACAAATATCCCTTTCAACTTTAAGGAACTAGTATGCCATGGTTCTACTTCTTTTAAATAACCCTCTGCTTTGAATCCTGAATAACCACTGTACTAGAATAACAACTAGACACCGCTCCCTTCTTCAGAACTTTGCCATGGTCTTCAATAACACTAAAGCCTTAGCTTCTGTAATCAAGATTATTAACTGGCCAAGGTATTCGGGGGCTTTAGGAAATCTCAAAGGTTTTAACTTTTAAAATACTTTTTCTTAAAGATAGGAACAAGAAGTTTAACATTTCTAATGTAGTTAAAAGTATGGGGACTTCCTTGGTGGTCCACTGGCTAAGACTCCACGCTCCCAATGCAGGGGGCCCTGGTTCGATCCCTGGTCAGGGAACTAGATCCCACAGGCTGCAGCTAAGAGTTCACATGCTGCAACGAAGATCCTGCACGCAGCAATGAAAATCCCGTGTGCTGCAACTAAGACCTGACGCAGCCAAATAAATAAATAAATAAATTTAAAATTCACAAAAGAAAAAACACAAGTGATAAATGTCAATAAAATATAAAAAGATTTTTTAAAAAGTATGTATGTAGTCATCTATTTCCACTCCTACCCCTGGACTTTGAACTCTTCCAGAGCCCAGAAGCTATGTTATCTTTGAATCCCTCAACAGGCTTTGCAGTGCCTAGGCCTCAAGTAGATCCTCATCAGCACCCATCAAACAGCTTAGAGTCTAATGAGGTTCCAGGACAAACAAACAGAAACATATACAAGTCAAAGATGAGCAGAACCATAGAAAGCAAATAAAGTATAAAACTAGTTTCAAGGGTACAAGTGATATTGGGTTAGTTCTTAGGCTGTGGGCTTTTTGAAGGCAGGACTCATGCTTCATCCATTCCTGTATTGGCAGCATGCAATCACAGTGCCTAACACAGTGTATGCTCAAGAACCGTTTGAAGAATCAAACAGCCTCACCTTTAAATATGCCTTTTATGAGTGGTGCTACTGCTGTGTTGAATACTTCCTCCTGTTCAGTAGAGGGGTCAAACACAAAATCGTAGGTAAAGGATTTGTCAGTACCAACCACCACCTAGAGAAGGCAAGGGACAAGGAGTAAGAAAAAAAATGAAAGGCCAGACCACGCCCCTCACTGCCATTTGGCCCCAGCTGGTCAGAGGCAGGCCCAGGACTCGCTACGCACCTGAGGTTCCTCGGGTACGAAGGAAAGGCACATCTGGCAGCCCTCATTAATCTCTTTGGGGACCAGAGGGCGACATCGCAGTGCCACTCTTACAGGAAT
>NW_006798085.1:1000270-1009175 GCF_000442215.2 Lipotes vexillifer
CCTACCTCGGCACCGTCTCTGCGGCGGGGTGGGGTGGGGAAAGATGATCGCTGATTAAGTTTGGTAGGTCGGCAGGGGTGGGAAGGCGTTCTTCCTCAGTTCCGGCCTTCCTCGGAGGGTGTGGTGGGTTAGGGAAGTCTGCGGTAGCTTACGGTGGCAGCCTCCCGCTCCCAGCGGGATCGCTGTCTTGGCAAAGTCACTGTCCCTCAGACTTTGCCACGACAGGACTGCCAGTCAGCCGACCCTCTGAAGAGAGCGAAGTGGCGTCTGAAATGAAAAGGAGAAGCCCAGCGGAGACGACAACAAAGAACCAAAGCCCCAGGGTACCAGGACAGGCAGATCCTGAGCTAAGGTGTGCCCCCTTAACTCACCAAACTAAACGTCCCTTCCCCGGTCTCCCGCCGCCCTGTCCCAACCGCAGCTTTAACCGCCAAGTTTCAAACCGCTCTCGGAGGCGCCAGCCAATTGGAGCGCAGACAGCCTGTGCGTGGAGCACGCACGCGGCGCGCACAGGAAGACGCGTTGGGGAGGAGGAGGGCCTGCGCGCCGCACCCTGACCCCGCCCCTTTTCCTCAGCTGAGCATCCGCTTCCGGGTCCCAGGCTGAATTGATGGTGAGAGGAGTACGGGGCGCCTGGGGCCTGCCGGCGGGAGAGGTGATACGACGATTTTTACAGCGCCGTGGGCGCAGGACTCAGGCACGATGCGGGACGGGTATCTGGAAAGTGGCTGGTGGTAAAGGAAGGGCCGATCTGGGGACCCCCACCATTACTGATCAAATTAGGGAGTGTGGGGTGGTACCTTGCCCCGAGTGCCTGTGGATAGTTGGAGTCAGCACTCCCTTGAATTTCCAAAGTAGTCAGATCTTTTTAGACGCGTTCCTGATTTCCTCTTCTCTAGAATGAAGACGGTACATCTATTTTGCAGGATTGTTGTGAGAAAGGAGATCATTTCTACAGTGTACCTAACAGGTTGCTTGGAGTCCAGATATTCAGCCAAGTTGATAGTTTTCTTCCTTCTCTCCCAAAATGTTTATCACCTACCTAGAAGTGGGCCGGGCCTAGAGACTGACAGCCTTGGAATGCGTTGGGGTTGTTTTCTGAAACTCGCTGGGCTACTATCCCTTTTGAACCATTTTCGTCAGCTTTGATTCACCCTTCCATTTCAGGGCCTTGCTGGAGATGGACAGCCGGATTCCTTATGATGACTACCCGGTGGTTTTCCTGCCTGCCTATGAGAATCCCCCAGCATGGATTCCTCCTCATGAGGTGGGAACCATCTGTACAAGGGATTTTTTTTCCCCATAGGCAAGGGATGATATATGAAAGGTAGGATGGCAGGGTTAGAAAGCTCAGTGGAGAGTGAATCTTAGCCAGAAGTTAGATTCTGAGCAACTGGGCCCACTGGGAACTTCTTATGGAATCCTCCTGCCAGGAGGTCCACTTACACCAGAGAATTCTGGAAATTCAGAGCCCTGATTTCCATTTTGTCGAGGTTAAGAAGTGGGGAGCTACTGGGTGGCTAGCATTTCCCCACTGCTATCCGTCTACCTATTTGGACAGTGTTATCTGTTCTACTTAAACTAAGTCCATGACTTCACCTTCTCCTGGCTTCAGGGTGATGCAGTTGTGTCCTAGATGAAGGTAGTAAGACTGGTAGTAATATTTTTGGGGTTGCTGTGTCTTGCAGAGGGTATACCACCCAGACTACAACAATGAGTTGACCCAGTTTCTGCCCCGTATCATCACACTGAAGAAGCCCCCTGGAGCTCAGGTGAGCTTATGGAACAGTTGCCTCTTATTCCAGGCGAGATTTGTCCATACCAGGCCCTGAAGTTGGCCACGGTTCGGGGGACGGATTGGGAAGCAGGTAAGGAGGTAAAGAAACTTACTTTTATGCGCAGAAAAGCTGAGATGCCACTTCCACAACTTCTGACTTCTCTCTGAGGTACACAAGGCAAGCTATCATACAGTGATGCTAAAAGATGTTCTTGTGTTTGTGGTCTGTATTGAGCCCCCGTTCTGTGCTCTTGTCTTACAGTTGGGATTTAACATCCGAGGAGGAAAGGCCTCCCAGCTAGGCATCTTCATCTCCAAGGTGCGTGTGCCTGGTAGGCAATATGGATAGCTACTTCCCTTTGTTAAGTTATCAGGTTGCAGAACCCTGATGTCCTAAGGCTTGGGGAGAGGGATGATTTAGTAGACTCATAGAAGGGGCATAGTGGGGATACGCTTGCCCACTTAAAACTTCCCACCTGGCAAGCCACCGTTTCCCTGCATTGTCTCACACACACACACAACCGATAGTACCTTACGTTTGAATAGCACTTAATTCACTTACATTCTTTGAAATTATCCCACCTTGATCATGTATATTCTCTCCTTACCAACAGGTGATTCCGGACTCTGATGCACATCGAGCAGGACTTCAGGAAGGGGACCAAGTCCTAGCTGTGAATGATGTGGATTTCCAAGATATTGAGCACAGCAAGGTGAGCACAGCACCCTGGGCTGTGGTGAGGCAAGAAGCCATCCCAGTTAGGACACAGTGGATAAGATTAGCCTGATGTGTAACTTGATAAGAAAGAATTTCTCCTTGGTAAGAGGGAAGCAGCTATTAGTGACCCAGAAGGTTGGAATGGCAAACTACATTCCTTCTGTTATGATTTTGTCCTGGGTTGTATCTCTTTATTTGTACAAACTGCTGTGTTCCTTCCAGGCTGTTGAGATCCTGAAGACAGCTCGAGAAATCAGCATGCGTGTCCGCTTCTTTCCCTTGGATAATTTGGGTCCTTACATTTTTTTTTTTTGCCATATGTGGGCCCCTCACTGTCGTGGCCCCTCCCGTTGCCGGACGCGCAAGCTCAGCGGCCATGGCTCACGGGCCCAGCCGCTCCGAGTGCCGCTCTCTTTTTTGCTTACCTGGCAGGGCCTTCGGTAGGAACTCTTTAAATACCAATTATTAGAGGCCCCACAAGTTGGAGATGGGGAGTTGGGAGCTCAGGCTGGAAAATAACCTGCTCTTTTCCTCCTTCTTTCCCCCAGATTATCACCGCCAGAAAGAGAGGACTGTGCACTAGAGAGTTGCAACCCACAGCCCTCCACATGGAATCTTCTAGGACGAGCTAGCTAGGCCTCAGGGAAGCCACTTGGGAAACTCTACTCTCAGCCCCACCCTGGCAGAGTGGAGTAGGGAGGATGGGGAGACAACGAGGCCCTGTCCTGAGCCAGCTGGCCAACTGCATTATCCCACCTGTACTGCACTTTGAGTTCCCTAGTTTTCTAGGTGGGCTTCATTCCCTGGAAGGAGAAGGATGATGATGTCTAGGTATCGCTTAGCCTGTGGAGAACCCTGCTAGAGAAGGCAACTGACATTTATTGAATACCATGTGCGAGGCAATTCCACATATGTCGTGTCATTTTCATTAACGTCTACAAATCTTGAGGGCCTCCCACCTAATCTGCCTGGCCATCTCATCCCATCCTTATGCTACCAGTCATACACTTTGGAGACTCCAGTGGAACCCCGTTTTCCCCCACTCCCTCCTATCTTTTCTCTCCAAAAAAGTAAAACACAACGCTGAGGAAATGTTGCTCGATACTGATTTGGATGGTACTGATTGCGTGTTAAATGCCTTCGAGATAATGGGCTTCCCTGGTGGCGCAGTGGTTGAGAGTCTGCCTGCCGATGCATAGGACATGGGTTCGTGCCCCGGTCCAGGAAGATCCCACGTGCCGCGGAGCGGCTGGGCCCGTGAGCCATGGCCGTTGATCCTGCGCGTCCGGAGCCTGTGCTCCGCAACGGGAGAGGCCACAACAGTGAGAGGCCCACATACCGCAAAAACCAAAAAAAACCCTAAAAAAAAAAAAAAAATGCCTTCGAGATAAAAATAGAAGCTCTTCCAAAGAGAAGAACCACTAGAAGCAGCAGAGCAACACTATATGTACTTCACAATTATCTCTCTCAGAACATTAGGGAGACCCAGGAAGCTTATCTACAGTATAACTGAGGAATGGTATAGGGTGAGGGGGTACTGGAGGAAACAGTGCCCCTTCCCCCATGAGCTGTGGCCATTTCTCTGCAGGGGGCAGTATTAATATAGTTCTGTCTTCTTTTTTCCCAGATTCTTTCATCGGGAACATAAACTAAGGGAGAGGCTTGGATGCCTTTCTTTTCAGGGACAGCAGTAAGAAATTGCTTCCCAATTTTCACCTGGTTGGTTGAGTAGTAGTGACTGCTGATTTCGCCCTTGTCTTCACGCCAGCCCCCAAATAACCTTCTGCCATGTTCTTAGCAATCCATTGTTAGAGATTCCAGGCCACGCCTTATGCCATTTCCATTGGCATGTTCACAATACCCGTTCAGAATAGAAAGTTGTCTAATGAGGTATGGGGCGAAGTTGTACCCCATAATGAAAGTCCCGAATTTGCCTTGAAAGAATCCTGGGAAGCTTCAATGTATATTGTGAGGCCCTTGCCCCCACTGAGTGATTCTATTGATCTGAGGTGGAGCCTGGATGTCTGAATTTTTCTTTTTTTTATTATTTTGTACTTAAAGATCTTTTTATTCAAAGTCACAATACAATTATGTACATCAACTATACCTCGATTAAAAAAATCACAATACAATTAGGAGGCTGCCCCTCTGCACTTTCAGTGCCACTTCTACTCATGTTGCCACAGTTAACCCACTTTGCCACTCTACTCTCTTCTCTCCAAATTTTGCACAAACCAACCAATTTACTAACTGCGAAGCACTAATCACCCAGGGTTTCCATGCTTCTTTTTTGTTTTTAATGGATTTTAAAATAAGGGGAATAAGTCTTCAAATATGGGAAACAGTTCTAAATAGTAGTAACATATCTCTGTGAGGAAGTTCTGGTTCTTCCTATAAATCCCACCCCAGCTCTACTATGGCACCTCTTCTAGAGGCTCACTGCTATTGTCAGGTGGCAACATCCTAGTGAGCAGAGCTGGAGGTACAATCAATCTAGCTGTCTCTGTGTTTCCTGGGAAATCCCCCTATATAGAATATATGCTCCTGTTTGCTCTGCTGCCCCCCAATGGCCATCTGAGTAAGAAACTAGAGGCTGAGATACTTGCACAAAGGCATATTGGTTGAGTCTACTGAATGTTGAGGTCCAAGACTCTCCCAACAGTCTGTGGTTAAAAGGTTTTAAAACAACTCATCGAAGAAGTGTGGTAAACAGGGTAAAAAGACCCAGCCAGGTGCCATGGGCCTAAGGGCAAAAATCCTGCCCTAAATTGGTTCTTTGAGGTATTTAGAATGGTTCTGTGTTGGGGCACCAGCATGATGCAACTGCATTGTGGAGGTGTAGGTAGAGCATGGAGAAGGTGCAAACAATAAGAGGCTGAGGTGAAAGAACCAGTGATTTATTGAGGGTGAGATAAGAAAACAGTGGAGAAGGAACTGTATCAATCTTTGAGGTATCCCAGCTGCTGTAGAACTGCATCCCCTATAGATGTGTTTTAGCAGTCAGAGATGGCCAGGTGAGATTTCTGGACTCTGCCAGAACTTTCCACCCTGTAACTGTGAGAAGTGGTCAAGAGAAAGTGATAGCATCTTCAGGGGTTCCGTTTTACTCCTAAGCCTAGGAATTGAACAAGAGCTTAGTAAGTGGCCAAGTATTTAAACCGTAAACATGAGGTTGAGGGAGAAGGACTGGTACTGGGAAGCCCAAATGCAGTAAGTTGATCATATTAGGCAGAGAGATAACCTAAGCTATCAACAGGAACAATGGTTTTTGATGCCTGACTCATTGGAGGGTTCCAGTTGGTTTTCAGCACTGAAGTGTGTGGTAAGGAAGGAAGGTAATAAAGTGGCTGGGGTCAAATCTCAACTCCCAGGGGCATCTTCTAGGACATACAGAAAAGGAATTTTTATCTTATGATCCCTTTCACCTAAGGGCAAACCAGGGAGCTGCTTTGGGCTGAAGTTAGTCCCATTTTCCCTTCAGTATCAGTCAGGCAGAAAAATTGGCCTGGCCATCAACTCAGCAAAGGAAGTTTGCCTTCTCTGCTTGTACCCTCCCTACCCCAGCAAAGCTGGGAGAAAGGATACTCTCGTCTTCCTTCAGTGGAGAGGAATTACCTCTGGAAGTGAGGGCAGAAGCCATGCTATGGAATAGCCCTGTGTGTGTGTGTGTGTGTGTGTGTGTGTGTGTGTGTGTGTGTGTATGTGCAAAAGAAAGAGAAAAGGTCAGGTTTAGAGATACGATTCCAGGCCTTTGCACTGCATGATGGGGAGATGAACCTTACCCCCACCCCATGATAGGACAAGCCAAAGTTATCCAAAAGAATAAGCAGTGGTGAATTTGGCACTGGTCTCAATAAACATCACATTGAGGTCTCTGGATTTTTCTTCTGCCTCCTTGGTAGAGACTTGTCTGGACAAATGAGAAATGATACAAGGGACCAGATAGTGGTAAGACCCCCTTCTGACCCAGAGTTAGTGGATAGGGATAGATCCTTCTGAGGCGTAAAGATGCATCCCTAGGACCAGGAACCCTCGAAGCCCTGAACCCATGACCTTTCTGATCCCTGACACAGGTAACTCCTCCCAAGTAAATAGAGCACAGTAGACCCTTCCCATTGGGATTGAGCTCTAGGTATGCCAGAAGCAGTTGCAGTTATACCTTTCCTTTTGTTATTCAGATCAATCTTGTTACCCACCAACATGATGATGATATACTCTGCCCGTACATCTTCTACCCACTTATTTGTTTCCTTGAAAAAGTTGATGTCTACAGGACAATGTGTTGCAGAGAGTTGAAACATTTAGTAGAGATTTGGAGAAAATAACGTACCTGTCTTTCTCTCTCCTAGTCTTTTTTTTTTCTTCTTATGCTCTAATGCTTGTATTTTTTAATCCTCTCTGCTAGTCTTACCAACCTCTCTATTGCTTCCCTCCATCCCCTTTTCAAGTAAAACATGGCATAACTCCCACTTGTGATGTCATAGACAACCACAGCAATAGTTGAATTATGAATGTTGCTAGAATTAGGCTGCAAAAGTTCTCTTGGCCAGCTGCATTCCATAGCTGCAGCTGAACCTGCATAAAACAAATGTTTAGAAAGAAGGTGGAGAAAGATAGAAAAGAAAGTAGCTTTTTAAAGGCTAGAACTTAATAAAGGCATAAAAAGAGTCAAGGAAATTGGGTTCCTGAAAAGTGGCTGCTATGGCCACAAACCAAGTGCCTACCATCCTAGGACAGGTCCAATCTCAGTACACTATTTTGATTAAGGAAGACCCTACAGAGCAGCAGATTTAAGGATTCAAGGCTACTTGGACTTTGTTACAGCTGGAGATTAGATGAGGGCAGACAGAATAAGAAACAGCACAGGATTTGGTAGTTTGGGGAGGTTTCACATTTTATTTCTCCTTTATCCACAGGTAATGTGGGGTGGTGCTACCCTACTGTGATGAATAGGCCTAAGTGATTGAGGTACCGGATTAGTGGCATGAGAGTGAACAACTCACTATTCAGTCCTCCAAGTACATGATCTTAGAAAGTCAATTCCAAAGGTCTCTTGCAAACCCCTCCTCTACCCCCAATACCAAGCAGTGTTTGTTAGACCCGGAAGTGGAGAATAGCTCTTGAAAAGTGTCCTGGCTCAGCTTTTCAACACTTACAATAGATAACTTTGAGGAGAAGAATCCCTGGGTAAGTTGACCAAATAAGGGGGCAAAAATGTACTGTGTGGTGCCTTGGCGGTGGGCTCACCCAGCAGGCGCCTTCGAAGCTGTTGTACATAAAGTGGGTGATGATAAGTAGGTCAAGTGTCACCCTGGGCGAGGAGGAAATTGATTCCCCAGAGAGCCCCCCATTCCATTCCATACCATCACACCTTCCTGTTCCCAAAGCCCAACCCAGACCCCTGCTGCTCTGACCCCGGAGGATTGCAGTGTTTGGATTTGCGCAGAGACTGGTGCTTGGGTGCCTCGGCTGTGGGGCTTGTGGTGTGCTGTATGCTTGGCAGGTGAGTGGCACTTGCTGCCTGGGGTCACATGGCACTCTCTGTCCAACCATCAGCGTCGCCCTCAGGCCTGGTCTCAGGGCTGTGTCCCCTCAGGCGCTGCCCGCAGCTCCGAGGTGGGAGTGGGATAGTTGGGGGTGGGGGCAGAGGTGACCAGGGTCCAGAAGGAAAGTTGAAGGACTCAGGGGTAGGTGGCCTTGCCAGAGGGAAGTCAGGGTTGTTTAGAGGAAAAGCACGTGCTGCAGGAGATCTAATCACTGATGTGGGGTGGTGGGTGGGGAGGTGGCTCATTCTAGGTAGTTCCATTACCCTCCTGCGGGAGGAGGAGATACCAAAGCGATCAGCAGGCACATCTGGACAAGCTGATTTATTAGAGTGTTACAGTGGGGCTTCCACACAGAGGCACCCGAGCTAGGCGCTCAGGTGCCCTCAGCCCCCTTGGCCACCAAAGCCTCCTGGCTCTCCTGTCTGCCGGGCTGCTGCTGAGCGAACTCCTCGATGACTATGTCCTCAGAGCTTGCAGAAGCAGCAGAGGGAAATGGAGGGTTAGGAACAGCTGTCTGAGCATCTTCCACATCCGCTCCCGTTTCCTGATCCCAGAGAAGTGATCCCTTCCCTGCTTCCCAACTCCTATCCGCACCCCCTCACAGCTGCCCCCGCCCCACTTGGATCACACTGGCTTGTTTCCTTTGTGTCCTCCCCAGTCTGCCAACACAAAAGCCCCCATGAGGGCCAGAGGGAAAATAAGAATGGAGGGTGGGAAGGAGGGAAGGGATGGGAGAATGAAAGACGGGAGAAGTTAGGGTGAGGAGGCGCTGGGGGAAGGAAAAAGAAAACTGGAAGGGATGAGGGGGAAGGACGATTGGGAGAAGAGCAGGAGGTGGAGGGCGGGGGACGCAAAAAGGGAAAG